>NC_065910.1:3333333-3636363 GCF_905147045.1 Nymphalis io | reverse complement strand
CTCAGTATCTGATAGAATGTTACATCCGACTCGATCAGAATGAGATCAAACGCAGGAACTACGACTTGAAGTGCTTATCGAGGAGCGGGTGTGTAAGCTCCGTCAACGCCGGACTGCTAAATATCTCGACGGGATAACTCTTTTGCTTCGATCATATGACCTCGAAATCTAGCTAATATAATCTTTAACAGCTAGCCACTTGACTAACAAGACAACACTAAAAAAAATGTTATACAAAAGTAGGTACAATCGACAGTCTTTTCGCTTAAATAGCGATCTCTTCTATACGACCTTTGAGTAAAGGACTCGACTCCGCATAAATTAATTTAAAATTAAAATTTTACATTTATATTTAACTATACATCCATTATTTTTACAAATATATACATACAATACATAACATAATACTTTGTGTATTATAATATTTATAATAACAAATAGCAGAAAAAATAAAATAGGATTTTTTATAACTAATTAATTCACATATTAGGTCTAATATCGATAAATTATTTAATTAACAGACTTCAGCAAAAGCAAAGCTTGAATTATATTATCTGCTTAAAAAAAACAAACATAAAAGGTCTTAAGTAACGAAAATAAAAAATATGCAACCGAACTGCTCTTTTTAAAGTCTGTAAATAAATAATGTTATACCGATACGATTACATTAAGGTAATTCCCCGATCAAAATGACATGTCAAGCTTCTGACATGTCATTTTGATCTCGTGAGCGAAATCCGATTTATATTGCCATGCCACTATTTCAATAAAGACAATTTAAATAGAAGCAGAAAAACCTAAACCTAAGATTTAATTATATTTACTAAAATAATTCTATATTTAAACTAAATATTTAAACATTATTTTCAAACTTTTAGTTTAAGACAAAGTTTGAAAACAGTTTTATTTTTCATTGTATTACTATCTTTGTTGGAAAAACGACGTGTGCTACCACATATATATTTTAATGATATCTTCAACGTAATAATATAAATAATTCCATCACTCAACAAAGTCCATAATTCAGATGCCGATTAAAAAATTTAATATAAAAATAATCACTTCCAGTAACTTATCAATATTTCACTCTAGCCGTTGATTCACCCCACCCGTAGATACACGACACCCATAGGTATTGCGGTACATAAATAATGAATCTCGCGATACGATACAATCTCTGCGATGGGAATATTATGCTCGATCATATCTGTGTATTTTTCAGATTTTCACGAACGAACAATATACAATATTGACTTGATATCAGATTTTGTACACTATGTATATTCACATAAATGCATATTGCACTTACTATCAACGCATAGCCTACATAAGTAAGGGTTTTAAGTCTGGTCAATATTTCAATAATTTAAATAATATATACATGGATTATGTATTATTAATGCTTTGTAAAATAATATATTGTAGAAATGTTGTTGGTTGGACTTTGAGCGAGCCCGTCTGGGTAGGTACCATCCACTCATCAGACATTCTGACGCCAAAATGTAATACTTAGTGTTTGCTTGTGTTTCGATTTGAAGGTGTGTGAGCCAGTGTAACTACAGGCACAAGGAATATAACATTTTAGTTCCCAAGGTTGTTAATATTCCTTGCAATTTCAATGTCTATGGTCGATGGTGATCAGTCCACCAGGTTGCTAATCCTTCTCAGTATGAATTAATCTCGAGGGTTTGTTATTGATGATGACAGATGGCTTATTTTGACAAATCAGTTTGATGGTATGATATGATCGATAAAATTTGAAACCATGACACAAGCCTTATAGGTACTTTACAGTTCCCTAATATTTTTCTTTACTATTATAAAACTGTAAATCGGTTTATTAATCGGACGTCACGCAAAACCACTGGACTGATTATGATATTAGTGATTTAAAAGCCTTTGATTGTATACAAAGCCGATTTAAATACAAAGCCGAGATGGCCTAGTGGTTAGAACGCGTGAATCATAACCGATGATCGTGGGTTCAAACCCGGGCAAGCACCACTGAATTTTCATGTGCTTAATTTGTGTTTATAATTCATTTCGTGGTTGACGGTGAAGGAAAACATCGTGAGGAAACCTGCATGTGTCTAATTTCATTGAAATTATGCCACATGTGTATTCTACCAACCCGCATTGGAACAGCGTGGTGGAATAAGCTCCCAACCTTCTCCTCAAAAGGGAGAGGAGGCCTTAGCCCAGCAGTGGGACATATACAGGCTGTTTCTGATTACAATTTATAGCCTGTATAAATTTTATATTGCTAATGTAATCTACATTAATATTATAAAGAGGTAAAGTTTGTGAGGCTTTAGTGGGTAATCTCTGGATCTACTTAACCGATTTTGAAGATTCTTTTACTAATAGAAAGCCACATTATTTGTGAGTGTTATAGGCTAATAATAATAATTAAAAGACTAAGTAAGTTTAAGTCGATGAAAAAAGGTCGAACGAAATCGTTTCTTACAAAATCTGCCTTAACAATGAGAGATATATGAATTCGTTCTAGAGAAAAGTTGTAGAACTTGATAATGCCTACAAAAAAGTCAGCGACAGCATATGTCTAGCTTTTATATTTAAGTCACAAAAAATAGTTTTTTGTATTAAAAAAATAATTTATTTCGTCGTTTTTATTGGTCATGTTTAGAAGTCATATATTATCAAAAATTATGAAATCTTATCAAAATAAGAAAACTTGTCGTCTCAAATGTTTAACAAAAAAGAATTTTCCCTTTTAGTGCATATAATTTGGACGAATGGTAAGGAAAAAGAGATAATACTACATAGGTATGGAACCGCGACCGTGTCGTAATCTATTGAGTGATATTTCTATTAGCCAGTTTTTTTTATATACAACACGTCAATCTATTTATAAATAAATAGCTTCATTACCAAGGAAATTTTATTAAGATAAAATTCGTTTTTTCTAGTATATTTTTGGTTTCATAGTTTAAGAGATAATTTAAAATATCAAATATGCAAGACAATTTTATTAATGTTCGGCCAACGCGATTTTTGGCAGTCAGGAAATAAATCATAGCACTCAGTACTAACCAAACCACACTCATATTTTCATCACAAGTAAAAATGTTTACCGCCCAACGAAGTGGACACGGGTCAGCTAGTGATATATATAAATGTAAAATATCGTTTATGTTAGGTATTTGTTACATACAAAATAGTTTTAGAATTATTTTGATGTTTATGATGAATAGTCAGGATATTGTCCTTTCATGGATCATATTTAGGGTGTTTGTGGTCGAACTCCTCCGAAACGGCTCGACCGATTTTTATGATTTTTTTTTTTATGTATATTTGGGAGGTATGACAATAGATCGTAAAGTATATTTCATACCGCTAGGTGATAAGGGTATCCCTATCCAGAATTTTTTTTTTCTAATGTTTTGACATTTTTTTTTTATATTTTGTATTATATTTTGATTACGCGTCAAAAATACATATTAACCTAAATTTTCATTCTCCTAACCCATCATCATATTTTTATGACGATTTTAGTATGAACAATGTCCAAATAATTTAACCGTCGTTTGTATTTCAAACAAAACTAAATTATTTATAGTGTTGAATGAGAGATGGCGCTACGTCCGCCTCATCGAACTTTATCTACACATGCGCAAGTCATTCACGAGAAACGTCGCGTCATTAAGACATTACATTTTGCATTTGTTACGTTTCACAACGCAGTGCGTGCTTTTGCAATTTTTACAAAAAAAAATTTGTACGATTGTTTTTAATTTATAAGAAATATTATATACGTGTTCCATGGTTGTAATACTAAAAGAACAAATACAAAATAAACTATCGGTATACCATTTTTCATCAGTAAGTACTTTTTGCGTGTGTTTGTTGTAGTGAATAATGCAAGCAAGACGCAAGATATGGGCCGTCGGACGAATGAAGCAACAAACATGAGAAATAGTAGAGCAGAAAGAACAGACGAACAACTCCAACAATATAATGAAAATGTGCGTGTGAGCATGACACCATTGAACGGTTTGCTCATCGGCACGTATCCATAGTAGCAAGGCTGTTCTCGAAGTCCATTCGCAAACGAAAAAATATCGCAAAGAACTTCGTTCCTCCGCGGGTCTCTTCTTCCTCAACCGCAATTTTTTTTTGTTATCGTTTTAACTTACACGAGACTTATATCGTGTCTTCATCATATTTATGAAGGAAAGTCGAGAAACTGAAACTGTAGCAAGTGTAAATAATGCAAACTTGAAAAAAAAAGTTAATAAATCATGTAAATTAATTACAAGTACACATACATTACAAACATTCAATATACACATGATTCGAGTGCGTACTATTAACATGCATTACAGAGAAATGATAGTATAACCATATGCTCAGCGACAAAAAAACTATCGAAAGAAAAAAAAAACAAAATTAATGACTATTATTAATCAAACAATTATAATAATATTGAATTTATAGTAGACTTTGTTTTGATTGCTTGTAACTTTTAAAGACATTTTTGAAGTTTAATTTATTGTTAAAGGGTTTACATTTAAATTACTTTAACAATATTTAAAATAAAAGCCTTTAGAATTAATGTCATTATTCTAAATCAAATTTAATTATTTTATAAAGTAAGTAAAACTTAATTCCATTTGAATTCTATTAGCAGCGCCACCTTTGAACATACTATGTTTGTTTATATAGTTTGTGTAAAATAAATCATCTCATGTTTTGTAAAATATTTAACTATATCTCAAAAAATATTTAGCTATTAATATACTATCAATTTGTCTGTTTAAATAGAAACTATTAGTTGCTAATAATGCGAAAGCCGTTTTGAATCTATTGAAAAGCAATGAAAAGACGTGGTTGCCTCACTGGAATTATAAAAGGATTAATTTGAATTAATATCTTAGGAGTCACGGTAAAATTAAAATTCTCGCGCAAGAAGAAAAATTATGGTGATGGCCAACGATGCGATAGTGAAATAGCCAGCGCAAAGATTTCGTATGTTCCTTTCGTATGTACAATGTTTATCACATCTTCTACCGCCAAACAGCAATATTTAGTATTGTTGTGTTCCGGCTTGGAACCAGTGTAACGACAGGCACAAGGAATAATTTAGTTCCCAAGGTTGGTGGCGCATTCGCGACGTAAGGAATGCTTAATTATTATTAGAAATATTTTTATAGTGCCAATATATAGGGTTGGGGTGAGCATTTACCAATATTCAAAAGAAAACTAATAACGGACCATCTTTTTTTCAAACAATAATAAATAAACGCATTTTTTTTATTTAAAAATCAAAATATTCAGTAGATATAATTTATATGGCAGAACAACGTTTCCTGGGTCAGCTAGTAATCTATATAATTCAATTACATATATATGACACCTTGTTTGTTGTTGCCTCTACTAGCAATGGGAGGGCTGGTTAATTTTTCGCCCAGAGTATCGGAATTGCAATTCCTAGGGAGCTTGCATTCTCGCCACCATTCCACGAGGTCTCGATTTGTATTTTTAATTTAAATTTGTTTCTATTTTAGGATTTAATGTAAATAATTTTGTAATAAAAAAAACAATTATTATTATATAATGGTTCTTTGTAACTCAGGCAAGTACAAAACGTAACCCCAAACGTAAATCGTACCCCCAAAGGGTTCATTCGACCTAATTCATTTTAAATCTCATTATTCGAAATAGAAGAAATCTAATAGTTTACGATAACGATTTTTTCCTTAGCAAATTAATCTGTCAATAACAGTTAAGCGTTCGACATTTAAAAACATATAATTCAAATAGTTTTAACAACATAAGGTAGTAAGTTTGTTCCTTTATTGTTTTCATTATAAGACTAACAGACATACAGGTAAATCTGTTACCTGAAGGTAAGTCCTTACTCTGGTAATATGCCGCCGATGTTTTCTCAGATGTCATAATACTGATACCTGCAGTGTTTTTCTGCAAGAACCTCGTATCTCACTTGTGAAATATTATAAATCGACTTAATTTGATGCGCGTACACTAATTATTTTTCTATAGTCTATGTTGCATATCAATTTCTGATATTTCACGGTCGTATTCTGCTGTGAGTTTCATGTTTGTTCTTACAGTATAAGCTCTGCTATAATGTTATTTGCTGGAACTAGAGCATTGCACTGCACAGCAATATCATTTTTAATCAAAAGGAGATAAGGTTTATTTTTCTTTATATCTCACTAGTTTATATAATAGATAAAAACTATAAACTAGTGAGTAGTTACGAAGAATGTGGTATAGTTTAATTTTTCAACAATGTCAAAATAAGTTGTCCGTTCTTCTTGACAAGCTGCAACATAACTATGAAAAAAATGTTTAAACGGAATTTGAAGACTGCATGCCTTCAGAATAGTTACAGCGTATATCGTTAAATAATATTTTCTATGAAAATAAATAAATAATAATATATTTATTTAATCTATATATAATTATACGATATTAGTCCAGACTAGAAGACCGGTGTAGTATATTATTTAGAACAATATCATATTTATTCACTGACGATAATATATACAATTTCCGAATATGTAATTTGACATGTGGATGTAAAAAGGTACTAGAAATATACCTCCTCTGACACATTTAGAATATAATCACTTTCATAAATGGAATATTTATCAGAATATTCATATTGTAAAATTACCAATTCGCTTTTTTTTTCTAATGTCTCTCAGGATTTATCGTTCGGAAACCACTGAACAAAGCAAAACTAACTAATTAACTAATTTTGCTTTATTTTGAATGTCAATCGGTCGGTGATAGACGATGACGTAATATTAATAATATTAAAAATTTTCATCGCGGAGATGAATTCTGTGTCACTAACGTGAAACACTGTATTACAAAAATAATAAATTTAAGCACCTCGAACAACGGTTGCAATTCGCGAGCATTACCTGTAGGCAGAATTATAACCGTCAGGGAAAAATAGTAATTAAAAAAGTATAAAGAAAGAACTTGTAAATGTCGACAGCCTATTGATTAACAGGTATCATCAATATCAAAATATTTAAAAAGTTATCACAATCAGAACTGATGGAAAATTGTCTTGAAAAAATTAAAAATATATCTCTAAATGATTTTCAATTTTTACTCTATGTCACGTGTCAAATGCAGGCGAGTTTGTTCTGTTATTATGCGTATGTATGTATAAGCCGATGGTAGGCGACAGCTTACTACTGAATCTAGATTATAAACATCATCAGCCAATATGAACAAATATACTTCAAAACAGAAATAAACTTGAATGTTATATATAAAAAGTACAGAACAGCATTTTTGAATGTTCAACTTTATTGTTTTTATATACAGATTATCATAATTTGGAGTACTATTTTCTTTCTCCCGTGCACATTTTCTATTTTAAGCCCTAATATTCCTTAAATTTTAATCCTCTTCTTTTATTGTAAATACTAAAAAAAAAACGTAGAAATATTTTCGATATTAATATATCTCTAAAACTTACAATTTGATTTTTCTGATACATATTAAATCTAAATTATATATTTTTCAATAGATAGACATAAAATATGAATATTTTTGAACGTAGAAGTTAAAAACGGTTTGTCAGAGATCTTCCAAATTTTATTTGCGAATAAAATATATAAAATAAAATTATAGCGAATCTTAAAATTAAATAATTAGTTTTTAACGATGACATTTTCTTTGAAATTATTTGAAGACCCTTCCTTAGTTTTTAAATTTATAAAAATTACGATTCTACACCTTGTAACTGAAGCTTTGCATTAATAAAATCATTTGGTGACCTCTTTACATAGTATTAGTAAGAATGTGCCTAAATTACTGAAAACTGAAGGCTACTGCACTGCGTATTAGCAGATTTACATATCTTCAATTTTTACGGAAATCAAGCATTGCAAGTCCTCTGCATTTTTATGGTTAGTATGTGTTTATAATTCATCTCGTGTTCAACCGTGAACCATCGAGAGGAAACATGCAATTGTCGGATTAAAATCAGCCACATGTGTGATTGAACCAACCCGCATTTGAGCAACATTACCCCAGCAGTGGTACTTTTACAGGCTGTTACTTTTATAAATGTTTTATAAGAAACATTAAGACGTTTATTTTTAATATTAGCGTCATTAAAATTTTATGATCGGCGTCATATTAAAAAAACTTGGTAAACGCAGTCAGGTTTCTAAATGTCTTTCTCACAGATTTTTATTTAAAGTATTTTTATCAACATTATTAACAGGTAGCAAACAATATAACAATCCAGTACTTTTTTTATTTACTTTAATACGTTCTCAGTCAAACTCAGCGACGTCAAAACTTAATTAACCGGTTCTATTCGATAATAAACATAATAAAATCATGTAACAAAATACTCTCTAGCTTTGTACCCACAATAACCCGGAGTGTGGAGCACACCCCTTATACCAGGCGATCTGACCATTTAATTTAATTGAAATTTATTATAATCATGATGATTTAAGTGAAACGTATAAGATGTATTCAATTATCGTTCTTAACATGAAATGCTATAAAGTTCAAATTAGAACGTAAATAAGACAAAATAATTTATGTTAAACAGTTTTTCCGAGCAAATTAATTTTAAAAAACGAAACATTCAAGGAACGTCTATTTAAATTCACACATAAAATTAAGGAGATCAAAGAATATTTAAATAGTTTCGTTAAAAAACATCTCATTTCCCCTCTTCGGTTCCCCCAAAGCTGTTTTTAACTGAAAACAATTTTATTAATAGCCAGTCTTGTTTTTAGTTTGTAAAACATCGTAATGGCTAAATATTTATAGTGTTTTCTTGCTTGGCAACACTACAGTTTTGAATGAATATATTTTTAATTGATATATAATGCTTCACGTGTATACGATACAAGTATACGATTTGAAGTGATCATTCGCAGACAAGTTAAATAGCATTGTTAGTTGTTACACTATCTTTATTTATTTATTTTATAAAATAGGTAGGTGGACGAGCATATGGGCCACCTGATGGTAAGTAGTCACCAATGCCCATGGAAATTGGCATTGTAAGAAATGTTAACCATCGCTTACATCACCAATGCACCACCATCATTGGGAACTAAGATGTTATGCCCCTTGTGCATGTAATTACACCAGCTGTCACCGTTAAAACCGGAACACAACAATACTAAACAACAACAACAGCACTGCTGTTTTGCGGTAAAATATCTAATGACTGGGTGGTACCTACTTAGACGGGCTTGCACAAAACCCTACCACCAGCGACTGTAACTGTCTTATTTACAAACGACACTTAGCGATCATTTAGTTAAATACCAATGTATGTTACTGTTATTATTAAATGACTACGCGCTAAACATTTGTAAGTAAGGCCATATGTTTCTGATCTCGCAAAATTTAGCGGACACTTTTTAATTGATGAATTTAAAAGCTCTCATTTAATAAATAAGCATTCTGTACAATATTGTATAAATGATAAAAAATCGTGGAGTATTCATTGATTTCCATACAGGGTTTATAAATATGTATTTATTAATTTAATTGTGCATATTCATTGGAGTGGATAAAGTTCAATAAAAATATTAATAAAAGCTTTTAATCATAATTAAAAGTAATTTTATGAAATTATATTAACTAAATTAATTTATATTCCGCGATGTAGTATTCATGTAATTATATAGCCCATCGTGAAAAGCTAGCACTATCTATACCTATTTTTTTAAAACTTTGTTCCTTCCACTGCTTACAGTAACTCTAAGACAATGTATACGGTTTTACAATAAGAATAAAAGCGATTCAAAAAACGTTGATACATTGTACAAAATATTAAACAATAAATCATAGTTTAGATTCCAATATTACCATTTATGTATAAGTCGTTTAAGCGCTGAGTTAGTGCTTAGACATCAGAAAGATTTGAATCCAAGCGAAAATATGCGTTGTGATAAAATGGAATAAAAAACCTTTGCGCGGTGGTAGCTCTTTGACGAGGGAAAGCCATGGAGTTGACGTTGACTCGAAGGATATACTACTACTGACGAACCAACGAGCCAATCATAACAATATGCTCGAATCACCTAAAGTCGCTGAACCTTGCTGATTGATCTCGGATCGTACGATGTGTATTGTGGTCACACACGTACTTGTATACTATACTTTTAATATATTACAAAGAACTATATTTTTATTTTGCCGTCTTTTCGTAGATTCTTCTGATTCAAATGATAAGGAAATTTCACATGATTTTGGTTTTTTCTTTAAATATAATTGAAATGTGATAAATATTTAAAGATTCATTCGCTTAGCAACATACAAAATATACATGATAATTTTTTTTATTTTTCAAACGACTCTATAGATCTCTTAAGCTGTCAAGCTTTTATTAATGTGCGCAGATGTCCATATCGCTTCGTGGAACTTCTCACTGACTGCGCAAACCGGTGCAGTGAACAAAAAGACTTTTTCCGAATTTCTGAAAACTATTCCGGACTCCATTACTCCCATTGCCATCGTAAATTCGAATTTGAATAACCTGTCTTTTGAAATTAAAATTCATAGGCTAATACTATAAAATAAAAACAAAAATTATACGAAATAATGTAAAACGTTATACTCGGTTTTATGGCTCTGCGCAATGCCGACTGGGTATGTGTCACAATATTCTAGAGCCAAACAGCAATACTAAATATTGTTTGGTTCCGGTTTCAAGAACGAGTGAGCCAGTGTAATTACAGGCACAAGTATACATACTATGCTAAGTTTATTATCAGGCGTTAAGTTTTAATTTACTGTTATTTCTTCAAACTTATAGTGAAACTTAATACGTAGTTAGTTTTTACTCAAAACTGAGGTTATGATTTTCGCAATTTTCTATAATAATAGTTTCAACGTTACTAAGATATTTTATGTAAATATGATTTATTCTTTTGTTTTTCTATTGTTTTTTTTGACGGGCCTGTTGGCGTGGTTGGTAGATACTTGCCGTTCACGCCGAAAATTGTGGGTTCGATTCCCATCCAGGACAGATATTTGTGTCCATAAACATGTCTGTTTGTCCGAAGTTTGGATGTAATTATCTTCATAACTATGTATTTACAAAAGAAAAGTAGTATATGTAGTACAGTTGTCTGGTTTCCATAGTACAAGCTCTGCTTAGTTTGGGATCAGATGGCCGTGTGTGAATGATGTCCCAGGATATTATTATTTTCAATTATCTGGCCAAAGACTCGCGTAGAACCGTCACAGATATAATAATCATCCCAAGCATTTTATCCGAGCGCGCCAGGAAGATATCATATCTCCTAATTCACCCCATACTCGCCCGTCCCATACTCGCCCGTCTCGGTGAGCGATCTCATTTCTGTGTTTTTTCTATCTAAAACGACCGGCATATTGTATTTTTTTATTCGTGATACACATATTTTACAAATTATGTTGATAGATATGATATAGTTCCCTTAACTATAATATGATAATAAATATAAGCGCTGTTATTTTTTTTCCAGAGACTTCAATAACGACGTAGCGAGCTTTTAAGACACAAATATATATTTGAAATATGGATAATATATATGACATGCAAAATGACGATATAGTAATACTAATATATCCTATATATATACATAAGTAATAGCATTTTTCTATCACACATCTGTCAATATTTATTATAAGTATTATAAGAACGTAGAAACAAAATAACTAACAGAAAATTCCGATAATTGTGTCGATTAAAATTCAAATGTCCTAACCATTAATTTAATTGAATAATAATAATTTTGGGAACAAAACAAATGTTTAGAGGAGTTTGATAAAAGAGGAAATTTTACCAATACATATATTATGCTTGAATCAAATGGAATCCTCAGGAGTGCCATCAGTCATTCGATTTCACACCTCTTTCACGAACCGTGAAAATTACATTTCATATTCACAAGTCCATATATTCTATTAACAGTATGGTTAAATATTAAGTTCGTTAAATAAACTTGTATCTTTTATTTTATTTGCAAAAGCACACCTTCAACAAAGCATTTATAAGTTAACTAATAAATAACAATAATAAATGTTTAATGTACATATGAAACACGTGTACTGTGACTGTCAGGTTCATAAAATAAACGTAACAAATGATATTTTGTCAATAAATTAAAAAAAAAGTGTAAATTAAATTCTTAATAAAAATCATTTATATTTTATAAATCAGTAAAATCTTTTTTTTTTTTTTTTATAGAATAGGAAGGTGGACGAGCATATGGGCCACCTGATGGTAAGTGGTCACCAAACGCTCTTAGACATTGGCATTGTAAGAAATGTCAACCATCGCTTATAGCCAATGCGCCACCAACCTTGGGAACTAAGATTTTATGTCCCTTGTGCCTGTAATTACACTGGCTCACTCACCCTTCAAACCGGAACACAACAATATCAAGTATTGCTGTTTTGCGGTAGAATATCTGATGAGTGGGTGGTACCTACCCAGACGAGCTTGCACAAAGCCCTACCACCAGTAAAATATTATAATTATATTATATAAGTTTATAAATAAAATTAAAAATAATAGCTAGGAGTTTTCTTTAGATGCCGTGCTCTATATACATATGTCAAAATGTAAAACGGCATTCGCAAAGCACCAATTTGCTTCCCTTCCTGCTAAGCTTTACAATAGGATTCTTAAGATGACCCCTATTTATACCGATAATAGGTTAGAAGTCAAAAAGAAAACCACTGCTTCTCTCTTGAAGTTGTCTTATTTAAACATTAAAAATCTTTTAAAATAAATCAAATTAACTTTTTAACAATTATAAATGCACACAAGCACACACAAGCACATACGCACAGATACACACGCACGCACATACACACACATATAAATACAAAAGCACGCGTAAGAACATATTATTATTAATTGTTTTATTTTACTTCTTATTTTTCATTTGTTTTTTTTTTTATATATATTTTTAGTACGCCTTTAAAGGTATCTAGGAATCTAATCTAGTGTGCAATTGATTGTTGAGGAATCGCTAACTCTGATAGTACAATTTATATTAGTTTCGGAGTCAGAGGTCCACCAATAATGTAAAAAACCCTAGATTTAGATAATACTGCAAACAAATTGTGAATATGATTCTTTTGGGTGTAAATAAAAAAAATATTATTATTATTTCTTAATGATAACGACTACGTTTCCTGTAGAATTTGACACATATAAATTAGCCCCGAAAATATAAATTATATATAAGTAATTGATACATTACTATAATACAAATCAATTATCCATAATGGAGAAATTATACCGAACATTGAGAGCCGACACGTCAGACATTGATTAATAACATGCCTTATATATGAATAAAAACAAAAGTTATCAGTAAGTGAATTGTTATTATCGTAGGTATCAATGTCATGATTGATAATAAAGTTTTATATCACTGGCTTGTTCATCTTACACAAATGAAATTATTGAATACTAATTATATATTTACAAAAGTAGTACGTAGTAGTTTTGATTCGTTGGTCTAGTGGCTTGATGTAAGGTCCAGGACGGGTTCAATGCCCAGATCAGGCCAGTAAAAAGTTATTGGATTTTTCTGTAAAATTCTCAGTAGCAGCCCGGAGTCTGGAAATTGGTAGTGTGTTCACTCCCGTGCCTCGGAAAGCACGTAAAGCCATTGGTCCTGCGCCTGAACTCATTCCGGTCGTGTTGGATTGTCGTCTCATCGGCAAGTGGCCGAAAACGGTTTGGAGAACATTATTATTAGTTTTGATTCGATAGTATTAAGTTTAATACGTTTTTCCCAATGTTTTATAACTATAAACACAATCTTTGTTATTTTATCTGTGGATTTTTTTGACATGTAAATTTTTTTTTTTTACATGTACCATTTAATTGACAGCGTTCATCAAATAATAAATATTTGGAACGCTTTTTTTATAAACATCTATTTTAAAGACTAGAATTGAAACATATTTTTTTAAAACAATACAAAAATGTATCTGATTTTAAAACTTTAAAAACAAACAAATATTACTTTAAAACAGTACTCGTATGTCCATAGCAACCGAACTCTTCCCTGTCATTTCGGATTGTCGGCCCATCGGATTATGAGAGTGAGGGAATAGAGAGCGCACCTGAGTTTTCGCACATATTTGTGCACTATAATATGCCCTACGCACTATAAATTAAACAAACCACCTCGCACTATTAGTCTTACTCTTCTCTTTCTCTCGAATATAAAGTTTCGAGGTAATTCCAACAAGCTGTTTCAATGCGGGATGTTTCAATGTTTCAATGCGGAACACATGTCGCCGGGAATAGGGGTCTCTGTGCCCTGAGAACTGCCTTGGATTTGGAGGCCCGCAGAAGCGGGGACCGTCGGGACGGCACGGTAGTAAGCGCAAGCAATCCCGTGACGTCTCCCGCCAAGACAGAGTGGGCATCGCTGGTTTTTTAGTGAGTATTCCTGCGCCTTCAGCTCATATGGAAACACGTAAATATGTTTTTCCAGCGAGAAAAAATGGCTAACACACCCGACACATGCAAGTTTGATATTCAGTTAAGACTTATTTAACTGTATTCTAATCGTGTGTTATCTTTAGTACAATTTAGAAATCCATCCATAATATATAGTAAGTAGAAAATATGTTTATGATAATTATTTACATTTATAATATTGGACGGATTTGTATTAAGTCTCAATATATGAAGACTTTAACTGTAACTCAGATACTAAGCGAGGCAATGATATACAGCTTCTCCTGCGGTTAGAAAATAAGAAAGAAAATAAACCTTGATATAATACTCTCATATCAAAATTTATCAGCTAACATAAAATTTATAAATATTTCAAGCAAGATGAATGATTTAAAATGAGTAAACATGTATTTTTGGCCAATTTCTCATCACCTGTACCAGTATCAAGCCCCCCTTATTTCCTAAGGGATTATCTACGTTCAATCTAACGTTTGCGAAACATTATATATTCGTATACCATTTCAATTTAAGCTAAGTGTACATTTATAATAATATCATCATATTTTTTGTCTTAATCACTTTATTTAATGCTACACTTACATTTCTAAATCGTTTTAAAGCTTAAATTAAAAACACGTTGAAAAAACGTTGATTTCCAAACATGATATAATATAGAATTGGTAGGCATGCCATCCGATGATAAGTGGTCACCATACCCCATAGACATTGGCAGTGTGAGAAATGTTAACCATCCCTTACATCACCAATGCGCCACCAACCTTGGGAACTAAGATGTTATGTCCCTCGTTGTCTATTGTTACATTAGCTCACAATATTAAGTACTACTGTCTTGCGACGAGCTTGCACAAACAAGCTATTTTCATAATTAAGTTATTGTATAACCAACCTTATATTGGTACCAGCATTTGCTTAGTGATCAAATGTTCTCCATACAATATGATTTAGAAGAAGCCTTGGAGCAAATTGCCTTGAATAGTAATTATTTTTAAGTACAATTTTAGAAGAACCTAAGTTACAATAATTATATATATATATATATACTTAGGTTAGGTTAATATATATATATATATATATATATATATATATATATATATATATATATATATATATAATAACATACATATTACTCTTATACAACCCCTTACAATTATACTATTATATATTCACCCCCCTTTGAGAGGAGGGAAGCAGATATTAGGTATACTATGTCCTTCTACTATTTACTGTCATAATATATTTAAATTTCTTCTACGAGTTTACATAAATTCATTTTAATATAAGACTCAAGCCGTTCAGATACGCCAAGTAGTAGCCACACTAAAATACTATCTCTGCGAATTGCTTCGGACGATTTCTCAGATAACATATCGAATATAACATTAAGAAAGCGGAAAGAAAAGGAAGTCAAAGAATCTTTTAAAGAAAATTTTTCTAAATTTAGGGATGATATTAAGTCTTTATTTGAGAAGATGCAAAAATCAGAATGAGAATAACACTAAATTTTTTAATGAAATAGCAGAAATTAAATCAGAGATAAAGGAATTAAAGTCCACTACCGAAAATCTAATTTTGGAACACAAAACCATAAATAAAGATATGAAAGCAAAGTGACAAATATCAAGAAAGAATTAAAAGTTTAGAAAAAGCTGTTAAAACACTTATGAATAAGGAAGAAAAACATTATAATTGAGGGTATAGTTGAATTAAATGATAAAAATACAAACTCAAGACGAAACTATGACAAACATGTAGTGATAAAAGTCATAAATAATATTCATCCAGAATGTCCTATGCCAATTAAAATGCTAAGATTAGGAAAATATAACCCGAATAAAAATAAAAACCTAAAGGTGTGTTTTGAAAATAAAAAAACTGCTCGCTACATATTACAAAATCGGAAAGAATTAGGAAATAATATACGTATATTTTTGGGATTTGGATCAAACACCTGCTCAATATCAATATTTTAAGAATGTCTAAAAATGAACTGCTTGAATGGCAAAGTAAGGGGGGAAAATTAATGATAAGAATCTACAACGATATACCTAAAGTAATAAATATGCCAGCAAAAAACTACACAATTTCCCCAGGAATAAGCAAAAATATCACTTATTAAATAAATCACAGTTAGGGAAATCTATGCAGTACTACCATGTCTCTTAAGTTTTTAAATAACTGACGAGCCGGTTGGCGTGGTTGGTAGATACATTCCTTTTCACGCCGAAGGTTGTGGGTTCGATTCCCACCCAGGACAGACATTTTGTGTGCATGAACATGTCTGTTTGTCCTGAGTCTGTGTGTAATTTTCTATATAAGTATGTATTTACAAAAGAAAACTAGTATATGTAGTATATCAGTTGTCTGGTTTCCATAGCACAAGCTTTGTACAAGCTTAATTTGGGATCAGATGGCCGTGTGTGAAAAATGTTCCAGGATATTATTATTAAATGCCAATATACGAAGCTTACTCACGCCGGGTAGATTAGAAGAATTGAAATGCATTTTAAAGTCTTTGCAACAAACAGTACACTTAATGTTATTAACAGAAACATGGATAAAATCAAATTTAGACGCTAACGCATGTCAGCTAACAAACTACGCATAACTACGCATGCATAATGATTTAAAATATACAGTAACTGAAGATAAATATGTGGATGGGATTCACTTTCTGTTGATCCATGTACAAAAATATGCTCTTAATATTGGATTAATCTACAAGTCATCGAATTCCAACACAATTTTTTTTTTAGATATATATTCATCGCAAATAGAAAACAATAAACGAGGAATAGTTTTTGGTGATTTTAACATAAGTATTTTAAAAGAAGATAATATTAGGAAAAATTATATGAGCATTATACAACAGGCCGGCTATGATATACTAAATAAAAATGAAAATACTTATTGTACACGGGAAACACAAACATCTTTATCACTCATCGATCATGTATGTACTAATATGTATGAAAAATTTCATCTAGCCATTATTGATTCTCCAATGACAGACCATAAACAAATATATCTCGAACTAGAGAAACATGTGCGTGAACCTTAGAAAAAAATAACATATGAAGCAATCAATTATGAGAAGCTCTATGGGGATGTCAATAAGTCGATTATAAGACTCGAAAACCCTGCACATCAACTGAATCGTTTAGAATATAATATCGAACAAAATACAATTTTCAAGTTTAAAGTACGAAACCCACCTAGAGGCGATTGGATTAATAAATACATAACTCAAGACATAAGCTACGTTTGCTTATGTCTTGATTAATTATTCTTAGTGGAAAAGGTTAAAGGAGGATCCGCACAATAAAGAACTGATGTTGTCTTTTAATGCTGAAAGAAATAGAGTGAAAAATAATATAAGAAACACTAAGGACAATTACTACTATAATATGTTTATAAAATGTTTTCATAAGCCAAAACGTATGTCGAATTTAATAAATAAAATTGCAATTTATAAAAACAAAAATAAAAAGCAGTGCTCCTCCAAATCTAATTATAAACGGTGAAACTATTGATGATGGCTGGAAAGTATGTGAGTGTTTTAATAATTATTTTACATCTATAGGTCAAATCTTAGTGAGTAAAATACCGTCTAAATATCACAACACCCCACAATCACTCACCGACAACACAACACGTACACTTAGCAAACTTGAAGTTTGTACAGAAATAGAAGTGAGAAGCATAATAAAAAATTTAGACGGCAATGTAAGTACTGGTATAGATGGAATATCAGTTAAGTAAATGCATAAAAAATCTTATAATTAAAGAAATGAGCAATTACTACAATCAGGCAATTAGTAATGGATACTTTCCAGACAGTCTTAAAACTGCTAGAGTAACACCGATACGTAAATCAAGCACCAGAGCCGATCCTTGCAACTACCGACCTATTTCCGTGCTGCCAGTGTTATCAAAAATATATGAAAAAATTATACGTACACGATTAAATCAATACCTACATGAAATAAACTTCCTTTATCAAAAACAATATGGTTTTCGTCCTAAATCCGGAACACATTCCGCCACAATAGACCTAGTAACTAAAATTAAAACGAATATAGATGATAAAATCTTGCATTATGTATATTAATTGATCTAAAGAAAGCATTTGACACAGTTTCATACTTTATTATTGCAAAATTAAAAAAAAATGGAATAAACGGACCAGCTTATGAATTAATAGCTTCCTACCTAACAAATCGGCAACAAATAGTAAAAATTGGTAACTTTCAAAGTGGTCCATCACGAATCACATGTGGAATACCGCAAGGGTCCATACTCGGGCTTTTGCTTTTTATAATATATATAAATATACGCTGATGACACATGTTTATTTGTTTTATTTTGGCAAATCCATTCAAACTCTAATAAAAGCAGCACAACGTGACTTAAACATATTAAATGAATGGCTTAAATACAATTTACTGACAATAAATATTTCAAAAATTCTTACATGATTTTCTGTGCGAAAAACAAATTTATACAATCCTATAGCGATTTAATACTTGATGACGAGCTGATTTAACAAGCCGACACTGAAAAATACTTAGGATTAGTTTTAGATAAACATCTGACTTGGTGTCCTCATATAGACTCAATAAAACAAAAAATTGCTTCACTTACCGGTGCCCTTAGAAGATCAGCGCGCTATTATCTACAATACTATGGTAAAACCGATCTTAGAATACCTTATTGAAATCTGGGGTGGTGCCGCTGAAATCCACATCAAAAATCTCCTAATATCTCAAAATAAACAGATTAAAGTCCTGTATAATATGAACTAGAAAACCTTCGCCTCAAAAGGGAGAGGAGGCCTTAGCCCAGCAGTGGGACATTAACAGGCTGTTACTGTATAATATGAACTATCGCACTCCTATGAAAAATATATATAGCGCAACAAAAATCTAGAGGTAGATTATTACGACGTGGCATTGCATTAATTTGTAAGAAAATATGAGTTAATTAAATAAGCAATACAGAGACAATGGATACAATTTTTTAACGGTCTAATTAAATTATCGGATTATTTTGTTACATATAACAAGCAATTAAATTCATGGCTTTATGTTTTAATTGATGTTAATAGTTTTATGACGTATCAAAAAATCTCAAGAATTAAACGGCCTTAATTATAAATTTTATTTAGTAGGTGTTTATTTAAACATTGTTTTGTCTCTTTCTGCCATTATCAATTTGACATTCGAAAGAAGAAGACGCAGCATTGTTTAAGCAACATAATAGGTAAAGCTGTAAATCTCTCATTAAATTCAATATTTGACTTTGATTGACAAAAATATTGCGGTTAAATTACCCTAAAAATAAAATTCGTAAAATTTAAGTAATCAGTATAGAATAAATTTAGGAGAGTCAGCAAAACTCTTGTTTATAAATTGTTGAATAATTCCGAACTATTAAAATTTTTAAATTTCTTTTATGTTTAAATAAAAGCGAATGAATAAATTATTTTGAGATCAAAATTCTATTAAATATTGCCTACCTGTTAAAGTTTAATGACGATATTTTCAAAGATACCACATTTTTTTATGTTTAATATTAATACCAATTCTAATAGGTGTTCAGTTATTTGTTAATTCATTATAATTAACTAAATAAATAATTACTTAGGTAATCTTAAAAAACCACAGAGCCATATTCACATATCCACCCTGAACCACGTGATGCTTAGGAAGTATACGCTTCTCGCCAGATGACTTTAAGTATTTCATCATTCACAGTAAGATTTGATGAGCCGGTTGGCGTGGTTGTTGGATGCTTGCTTTTCACGCCGACGGTTGTGGGTTCGATTCCCACCCAGGACAGATATTTGTGTGCATGAACATATCTGTTTGTCCTGAGCCTGGGTGTAATTATCTATCAATCAATCAATCAACAGCCAATCGCTGTCCACTGCTGAATGTAGGCCTCTCCAAAGGTGCGCCAAAGCTCCCTGTCCTCCGCCTTCCGCATCCAGTTGGTGCCCGCCACCTTCTTAAGGTCGTCGGGCCACCTGGCTGGAGGGCGCCCTACGCTGCGCTTGCCGATTCACGGTCTCCACTCTAGGACTCGTCTGCTCCAACGGCCATCGGTCCTACGACATACGTGACCAGCCCACTGCCACTTCAGCCTGCTAATTTTGCAAGCTATGTCGGTGACTACGGTTCTTCTCCGGATAATCTCATTTCTGATCTTATCCTTCAAAGATACTCCGAGCATAGCTGGCTCCATAGCACGCTGAGCGACTTTGAATTTGTGGACTAGTCCTCCAGTTTCCACGTTTCGGCACCGTATGTCATGGCAGGTAAGACGCATTGGTTGAAGACTTTCGTCTTCAAACATTGCGGTATAGACGACTTGAGGACTTGACGAAGGTTGCCAAATGTTGCCCATCCCAAGCGAATTCTTCGATCGGCTTCCTTTCCGAAGTTGTTCCTACCGACTTGTATTATCTGTCCTAGGTAGGTTTATTCACTAACAACTTCGAGAGGTTTCCCCTCGACGTATATCGGTCCCGGCACGACCACAATTATCTATATAAGTATGTATTTACAAAAAGAAAAATAGTATATGTAGTATATCAGTTGTCTGGTTTCCATAGCACAAGCTCTGTACAAGCTTAATTTGGGATCAGATGGCCGTAAGTGAAAAATGTCCCAGGATATTATTATTTATTATATTATTATTATAAAATGAGCTTTCGAACAGGCTAACCCATCTTTGTTGTTCCGCATATTGTGCAGAAGACTGCTACAAAAAGTTTAGTTTCGATTACAATAAGACAATACATTACACTATAACATAAAAACTACAGAAAAAATCCAAGGCTTGTAAAAATAATTTTGAGTAAATACTATTTAGTATGCAAAATCTGTTTTTGTAATTGTCGTCGCCATCAAATTTCCTGCAACTTTTTAAGCTCAGAGAGTGACTGTGTGATAATTGATAGTTCTTGTGATATGTAAGTTTCGTAACAAAAATGAAAACGCCTTTTGTTTCAGTCAATAAAATTAAAACTAGAAAGTACTTATTATTTATATGATGTCCGTTTAATAGTTATTTTATGTTTTTATTAATAAAATATATTTATATTTTCATGTTTTGTTGACGCTACAATTGTGTCGGAAGTAAAACAAGACGTTAATTAGGCGTACCCGCAAGAAATTAGTAAATTTCTACAGTCACATCTGTGTTTGAAAAGTGAGTTGAATAGTTATATTTGTATGATAGAAATGATAATGTGATAGAAGTGGGTAAGAGAGTCACGCTTAGTTGTCAGGAAAATAGGAATTTTAGTTACACAAAAAAATTTGATTTGAGTTTGATTACAGAAAGAACCGGATGCTAAAAAAAACTTTTAAAGTTAAAATAAAAAAAAATCAAAATGTACTTAATAATATAAAAGGTATACAAGAATTATGTACATTTTTATAAATTTAAATTTTAAAATATACTGTAGAAATAGTGGAAAGAATGCGCCGAAATTCATATGCTCTGGATGAATTATGTACCAGCCCTTTTGTCACACGTATATTATAAGTTATGTTAATCATTGTGCCCTACTTCAAAAACCATGTGCCGAAAATGAATAATTAACTATAACACTAGTTTACAATTTATAATTATTTATATACATCCCTTGAACAGCAAAACTAATAAATTTCACAACTTCAATTTATTTTGTAATAAAGATTATAAACATAGATATAATAATACGAGAAGTTTTCAAAGTATAATTTTCGAATACCATGTCTGTTCTCATTTGATTTAAGATCCTATTTCCTTTACGTGGGGCAGTCTTAAGTTTTTCTGATGCCTTTAACTTCCTCTGCAAACCGTACGGCCGTAGGATTGTTAAGGACGCTCACTCTTCCTTTTTCCTTTAAGATTTAAATCCAAAGATTACTTACCTTGAATATCACACACGAAATATAAATTAAAAAAAAACATTACTTTATAGTGAAATCAAACAACGTAATTACACTAACTATAGAAGTAAAAAACCATAAAATAAAATATAGCATAGTATAAACAAAGTTACAGTTAATATTAAACCGAATACTTTTTGTACAAAAAAGGTTGATTCAATGCAAAGCAACCGTTGTCTAACTTGTCACAACTTGGTATATATCTGTTTGGGCTAATTTATAAAAGACTGACTAGATGGCAGCATGGTGTAATCTCTTCTCTCCATGATCCATGATTTTGAAAAGTGACAGTATATATATTTAGTATATAGTAGCTAGATACCCAGAAGATACCAAATGTTGAACGGACTGTGCACTATGCAAACAAAGATTATACTCTCTATTTCTTCATATTTCTAAGAATAAAATTTTATTTCATATTTATTTAAAAATAATCAAAGAAAATAATGGCCTTACTTATGAGCTGTTGCTTCTTTGAATGTCAAATCAATAATGACAGAATGAGCAGTCTGTGTTTAACTAAACATCCGTTAAGTAAGATGGAAGCTTGTAGAATAAAGTAAAATGTACGCTATATTTCAAATAAGTAACATTATATTTTACATTAAATGAATAAATAATCATACAAATTTTTGCTTGTTAAACAAATTAAAAATATTTTTTTGACGTGTATATTATTTTACATCTTGAATCTTCGAAAGTTCTGTTGTTTCGGTTATTAAAAGCAAAAATTATTGATTAATAATTACAATTAATGATTTAAAAAAAATTTAAATCATCTTCTATATGATCATGAAACATTACTGAGATTTAAACAAGACCTAGTCAAGAACTTATTTTACGAGTCATGCCACGAGAATAGCTTCATGAGATACGAAGACTGTACATGATAAAGGACCAGTCCCAGTAGATGTTTCAAAAATAACATGCCATACATTAAACATCGTTTCTAGAAATTACTATTTCTAAGTACGTGTCTTCTTACTATTGTTATACATATATATTTGTACTTTAGAGACCACATACACGTGTATGGTATTAAAGGCAGAATTAACATTTCAAATATGAAGCCATTTATTCTACCGCCAAACAGCAATATTTAGTACTGCTGTGTTCTGGTTTAAGTAATGGACAACAAGGGACATAACATCTTAGTTCCCAAGGTTGGTGGCGCATTGGCGATTTAAAATACGGTTAATGTTTCTGACCGTATGTAACAGTTTGCCGTGTCATTTTATACAGCTTACACACCAACCAAATAAATATGCATTATATAAAAAATCGTAATTATATAAATATATGTACTATAAAAGTAACTAACTATACTTGTGTTTTATTACAAAGAAAATTTAAATGAATGAGTTCTCATTATTATATGCGGTAGTTTTATAAGCTGGTCAATTTTGCAATTTGCAGTTTGCAGTTCTTATGAATAACCGACTGCATTATTCTTATTAAAGCAGGCTTTAATTAGTTATTAAAAACGTCTGTTTATTTATTACTCTGTTACTGAATATATGTCTGACAAAAATGCGTGGATTGAATGATTGCTGGATCTCGTGCTGGAACTAAGTGTGTGTAATTTATACAAATCTGTATTTTTGTAAAAAATAAAAGAGTAAATACTGAGTTTCTTGGTAGCGCTTGACGATTCATAAGTACTTGTAAAAGTGTATTAGAATAATAAATATTTTAATTATGATTATGATTTTATTCAAATGAAATTTGATTAAGGATGTTATGTATAATATATATGTATATATATATATATATATATATATATATATATATATATATATATATATATATATATATATATATATGTATGTCATACCAAACTAAAAAAATCAAAGTATACGTCATTCGTATTGGTGGCTTCATGAGCCCAGTGAATCTTCATGATACAAATATTTTATGTCTATTACAAGTGATGCAACTACTGTTGACTAAATACCGTTGTCTTAAATAAATACTTGGCTTATTAAGTCAATTCATGAATGACGGATTTCTTACAAATTAATTGCAATATTATGCATATAAGTTTAAATGTTTGTTATTATTTATTTAAAAAATATGATAAATTTAATTAAAAAAAAGCTTTTAGTATCTGTACCATAATTATAGGCTTTATTTGTGTTTTTATGAAATAGTTAGGCGGACGGGCAAACGGATGGTAAATGGTCCTATAGACATTTATTTTTTATTTTTTATAGAATAGGAATAGGACGAGCATCATTGTCACCAAACGCCCTTAGACATTGGCATTGTAAGAAATGTCATCCATCGCTTATAGCCAATGCGCCACCAACCTTGGGAACTAAGATTTTATGTCCCTTGTGCCTGTAATTACACTCGCTCACTCACCCTTCAAACCGGAACACAACAATATCAATTATATTGCTGTATTGCGGTAGAATATCTGATGAGTGGGTGGTACCTACCCAGACGAGCTTGCACAAAGCCCTAACACCAGTACTACATTGGTGATGTTACTACATTGGTGATGGCAGAAATATTACCCGTTCTTTACATTGCCAATTATATGCCTCCGACTTTGAATATAAAATCTGATGATCGATATTATCGACTTTAATATAATTTCTTGTTCTAAATTTCAAATTTAATAATGCCATTTCTAACCGTTATTTTGTTCCTTGGTTCGGTATAGTTTTAATAAAGTTAGGTTCCGATTTCAAGCCCCCAGTTGGGAAAAGTTTACGATACACATAATATTATGCACACACAACAATCTCAGGAGGATGCGCTTTCAATAATTTTGCAAGCAATATTTTTCAAAGTACTTTTATGCGCATAAAAATTTAAATAATAAATACTAAATTTTAAAAACTTAAAATGTACGGTAAATATTGTTTTAAATGAAGAATTGTAATTTGTCTGTGCTTACTTTAAATGGCTCAAAAGGTCGTAAAATATATATGTGTATTTACTTATATATCATATCTAGCAAACGAACGAGGCTTATTAAAATATTTTTAACAAACCAATTTTTACTATATTTTGTGGAACTTGTGCTACTGTACTTTAACCACTTATCATTTATCCGACCGAGCAACAACAATAATCTTTATAAGTATTGAATAACATATTATATAATTATTAAAGTCACATGAGACAAATCAACTAACTAAGGTGCCTTGGCGATGAATCGAATCTATACAAATGTTATAAATGCGAAAGTAATTCTATCTGTCTTTTACGTTTTTACGGCTAAGCCACTGAAGCTATTTTGATAAAATTTGGTATAAAGAAGCCACGAGCGTAAGCTAGTGATAAATATTTCGTAGTGCCAATGTCTTCGGATAGTCACCACCGCTAAAACCATAATTTTCTAGTTCTCCTACTCATTTAAAAAATAATATTAAATCTCCGACTTCTACTTATTATTATTTAGTATATCCACAAAAAGCCAAGATGACCCAGTGGTAAGAACACGTGAATCGTAACCGATGATCGTGGGTTCAAGCCCGGGCAAGCCCCACTAAATTTTCATGTGCTAAATTTGTTATTATAATTCATTTCGTGCTTGACGGTGAAGAAAAACGTCATGAAGAAACCTGAATGTGTCGAATTTCACTGAAATTCTGCCACATGTGTATTCCCACCAACCCGCATTAAACAGCGTGGATGAATAAGCTCCAAACCTTCTCCTCAAAAAAGGGAGAGGAGGCTTTAGCCCAACAGTAGGACATTCACAGGCTGTTACTGCTACATACACACATATTATAGAAATTATTACAATAGCTACAGGCATCATTATCGGGCCTGAATATATAATAAAAATACAAATAAGCCACTAGTATAGCGTCGAAAGGCTTTTATATTAATTGAATATTCGTTAGTAAAACTTGCAAACATTTTTTGGGAGAATTTTTGCGAAATATTCGTTCAATCCGAAATGTGTCGTATCGAATTAGGCTCATTTCTCTGTAACGTGAAAGGAGTTGTTTGGTCAATATTAGCACATTTATTACATTATGTTCTAAAAGGTCATTTACCCAAGTTATATTATATGATAAATTCATATTGGCAGCTGAGATAGATCTGTCTGTCTGTGGTGGGTGGGAAACGTGAAAATTAACAGGAAGTTCAGTATCTGAGGAAAAAATTCAGATGTTCAAGATGCCTTAATAAAATTTCTTAGAGATCCACCAATTCACCAATCAGCCATAGAGTAGTGAATTTTTTGCTCTGCTGGAGTTTTATACTATTATTATAAATTCCAATGTAACTCTGTCTGGCTGTTACGCTTTTACTCCTAAACCACTGAACTAATTTTGTTGAAATTTAGTATGAAGCAAGCTCGAACCACAAGGAAGGCCATTGGCATTAATGACTTTTTATATACCTAGTACCCAACCCTACTATTTGTATATATTTCTACCTCAACATATTGTAAAAAAAAGGTTTACTCTTGATGTCTTTAGGCATCGCTGACCATAATATATCATCGCACATCGCTTTCAAGTTCAGAATCC
Organism: Nymphalis io; assembly: GCF_905147045.1. Taxonomy (NCBI): domain Eukaryota; kingdom Metazoa; phylum Arthropoda; class Insecta; order Lepidoptera; family Nymphalidae; genus Nymphalis; species Nymphalis io. Next base: position 3,609,442 of record NC_065910.1, on the reverse strand, counting down.
CTGAGGAAATTCTATTTACTTTGATAAAAATAGTTTCTTTCTTTGGTAAATAAGAGTTATAGTTTGTAAATGTTAAATATGGGTGAGCTTTCTTGTTCGAATGAGACAGCGCCGTTTGAAGTATATCATTACCGCATACTTCAACTCTTAATGATACCATTTTATTATCAAATTGCAATTAAACTATTTGATGATAATGAACAAATTTCATCAAAATTGGTTTGCGATCGTCGCTGATATCGCCTTTATATTTTAAAATAAGCTGAATTGTTATAAATATTGTCCGAAAAATAAGCTTTCAACGTAAAGAATCTTATCAAAATCCATCCCGAGTTTTTGTTAATACGTCCATAGAAAGAAACGAGGTTCCAATTTTTTTACGAGAATAGATAAATTGAAAAAAATCGTACTATATATTTCGATATTGAATTATATTTACACACGGTCTAGACATGGACAGGTTGATAATAAATTCAAGGCTACGTTACGTGGTAGGAAAAATAAAATACGGCTCACTGTTTTCAGTTCCAATGAATAGTAAATTTTAACGTTTCGTCGGAGACAAAGCTTAATATTTTATTATATCAGACAAACTACGATACTTTTAATACATGTAATGTATGTTTTAAAAAACTTAAGCATTTGTGTACTTGATAAATACTTTGGAACACTATTTTAATTTTTCGTTAAGTACAAATTAAGAACTTGAAAATTCTGTTGTGCCTTCTAAAATATTAAGAACTTGAAAATTTTGTTGCTGTAATGTTCGGTTAAGATTGACCTATTTTATCCACCGAACTACGGCGGTCAAACTATGTAACAAGAAATAAATAGAATAATATCTGATATATATTTTTTAATGACTTATTAATATGTAATTGCTTATCGCTCATGAAACTCCTGACAATCGACAATGTCATTGACCGCTTACAGCGTTACAAGGTAGACCGTCTCGATGCTTACTATAGAATATTATAGTGTTGTGGTCTTTTTAAAAAGCTAATGCTGGTGTATGAATATCGTAGGTGGCGTTCGAATGCTTAGGTTTGCGTAAATAGTTATTTCGAAACATTACATTATCGTGTCTACCTAGCATAAAATGTTAAAATTAAAAAAAAAAACTACGCGTACAATGTATACCTACTAATGCTGTGATCGAGACGTCGTTGCTGAGATATCAATTGACTGCTGACACTGTCTGGCGTCGAAACGTCGACCGGAAGTTTGCCCTGAAGACATTTAATAAGAGATATATTTTACGAATTGTAGGGCTTTGTGCAAGCTTGTCTGACTAGGTACCACCCACTCATCAGATATTCTACCGCAAAACAGTAGTATTCCGGTGTATTCCGGTTTGAAGGGTGAGTGAATCAGTGTGATTACAGGCACCAGGGACATAATCTTAGTTCCCAAGGTTGGTGACGCATTGGCATTGTAAGCGATGTTTATCATTTCTTACAATGGCAATGTCTACGTTTAGGTATATTATATAAGGAGTGCGGATCAGCTGTACTAGCATATGCGTAGCATTTTGTTTGCATTCTAACGTTATTTGAAAAACTTAAAAATATATAATAATATATTTATATTATTTAAGAATCTATTACGTTTTCTTTTATTTCTTTTATTTAATAGAATACCTGGGCGATTGTGCTTTGCTCGGCTTTTATAATAACTAATATATACAATATACATATATGACTATTACTATGCCGACCATATTTGAAAGAGATTCTTGATAAAACTAGATGTTTCAAAAAAAAAAAATATTATTATGGTGATATGGCATGTATGTACAAGAATTACTTATTTAATAAAATAAGATAATATGTAGTTTAAGGAAATTCATTTCACACGTCCCAGCGAAGATGTCCCTGGTTATAAAAATTAAGCAATATAACAGACACATAAATCAACCCTAAAGTGGCACATTTTTAGTTATCTAAAGCAAAACAATTGTCCAAAGCGAACAAGCCCCTGGGGTGTGATCTTTCTCCCTTATAATGGACTCGGAGTCTACGACAAGAGAAATGCATTTATTTATATATAGTTCTCTCAAGACGAAAAGTAAAAATGCTTATAACCGAAATTATTATAATATTTATTCATAGGTCTTTGCCCCCACGAAAGTACAATTACCGATGTTGATGGCCGGCTTGACTATCCACAGATTAGAAGGAATCTAAAATTTAATCAATATGAACATTTCAATTAACTATTGAATCTAAGACATTTACCAATTTTCAGCTCTATGTGAATTATGGTAAGCTTACCACTATTTTTTTGTCTATTCTTTGGAGTTCTTTGGAGCTAAAACTCGTCATGCTATATTTTATAAAAATCGAATCAGTGGTTTGCCGTGAAAGATAAACAGACATCAGTATTGATAGCAAGCTATATATCTTGATCGGTGAATAGTTAAACACGATACAGAAATTATATTTTGTTTCTGAATTGGAAGAAATATAGTTAGCATAACTTAAATTATGAAATAAATTTTATTCAATAGTATTTAGGCACCTGAATAGTAAATTATCACCATCGTCCATAGACAATGGCACTGTAAGAAATATTAACCAATTTTATATCGTCATTTCTCTACAAATTTAGAGAAAAATTATAAAATGTTTTGTATCTAGCTACCTGTTGTTACACTGGTTCACTCAGTCGTCGGTACATAACAATACTAAGTATAGCTGTTTAACGGTGTAATTTAAAATATTAATTTTATCGTGAATACGAAAAAAAGTTACAAAGAAGATTTACATCTTTATAATATCAGTAGGACAAATAGAAAATTATACAAAAATACTAATATTTAATAACACTTTATATGAGGTAGGCAGATTATTTGATTATGGTTAAAAATGCCAAATTTCACCTGAAAAAGGTAACATTTGAAAAAAAAACATATTATTATTGTATATATTTATCACATGTCAGTAATAAAAATATATACCTATATAATCATATAAATAAATTCTATCAATTTCTTAAAGGACGTAACACGTACCATAAAAAAACAATATTATTTATCTTATTTGTTCCAGAAATAATATTTTTATTTATAAAAGAGACCTACATTGTACAATACATGTAACGCAAAGGTAACATAATATTAACACAAAGGGAAAGTTAATCTCATTATTTTACAATGAGATAAGCCCACGACTCAGATACGAAACCTAGAATCATTGTATTTAATCAGATTTCCCAAATGAAATACATTTTATATATACGTAACATAATACGTTAAAAATTTTTGCTTTGTTTTTTGATTAGTTTTTTTCATATTCTGAACTGATATGCAACTTTCATATTGTTATTATTAAATTGATAAAATAGGTCAGCAAAAGTCAGTAGACTATTCTACAAGAGCAAACTTGAAACTCACCACAGAAAACGGTTGTGAAATGTCAGAAAGTGATATGAGATATTGACCATATTAATTATAACGTTTCAAGAATGCACGCATCAAAATAGTATATCACCATCGGCTGTCAACATTTCACGGGCGATCACTAAGAGCCCGGAGTCAAGAAGTACCGTTACGCGAAAAAATATAAAGCCATAGGTCCTGCGCCTGAAGTGTTTATGGTCGTGGCGAATTTGTCAGTTAGTTAGTATGTATATAGTTTTTTATACAGAAATAAGTTAAAAAGGTTGAATACAAAATATTCAAGAGGAACTTCTTTGGTCGCATTGAGAGTGATATTACGAGGTCTCATCACGTTTCGAAGTTTCCGTTTCACAACAAAAACGGAAGATCTGCAAGTATCTGAATGAGAGAGATAGCAAGTGTCTTTCACGTGCACTATCTCTCCCGACGACTTACAAGCCGACAATTGTGAAAAATTCAACGAGAACTGGCTAGTTTTATTTTTTATCTTGTAGGTTGGCGGACGAACAAATAGACCATCTGATGTTATGTGGTCACCACCACCCATAGACATTGTAAGAAGTATTACCAATTCCTCACATCGCCAATGCGTCACCAATCTTGGGAACGAAAATGTTGTGTCCCTTGTGCCCGTAGTTACACTGGCTGAGTCATCCTTCAAGCCGGAACAATACTTAAGATAAGTATTGCTGTGCGGCGGTAGAATGGGTATAACCCACTCATCACAATATCTGATGAGTGGGTTATACCTACCTAGACGCACTTGCACAAAGCTATACCACCTAGAACTACTAGCGTGAACTACTAGCGTGATATGTATTTTAAATTCACTCATAACATTTTCAACATAACTTTGAACATATTATCTGAAAACGGCCTTCGGGGAACACAATTTTTGACGGGATAATCTAATTCATGATGTTAACTTTTGTTTAGGCTTAAAAGGCTTACGTCCTGTCAATTTTCTATCAAATTATTTTTGCTTTTTGATCTTAACATTTTTAATCACGATTTATTTTAATGATTATTATTACTATTGCCTAATATATATCATTGTAATGTTCGCATTACCTGTAACTAATTAAAATATGATTAAAATGTTCCAAATATGAATTCTTAACTTAAAACACCATTGAAAATATGCTAATATTAGGTCCTTACATATTAAATTAGCATTTTGTCGTACTGACCACTTTGATCTGAAATATCTTCTCTTTGGTTAAGAATTCCAAATTCTAATTTATAAATTCATTTAGCTGGTACATTTGAATTTTGAAAACAGTTATTCATTTGTTTTTTCCTCATAATTTTTTTTCTTTGGCGTCGCTTATTACCGCACAATGGAAAACATAAAATATCGGTATATTTACGAGTACGAGTTCTACCGTGGCACCAGTGCTGCAGAAACAGCTCGAAGGATTAATGATGCGTACGGCGCTGGTGTCGCAAAAGAAAGCATGGTACGTTTTTGGTTTCAACGTTTTCGTTCTGGAAATTTCGACCTTCAGAACCAACCCCTTGGACGGCCGGAGATCAAAGTGGAAAATGAAGAATTAAAGGCTATTGTGGAAGCTAATCCATCACTAAGCACTTCAGAGATAGCTGCAGGCTTCGGGGTAAGTAATAAAATTGTATTAATCCACTTGAAGCAAATCGGGAAAGTAAAAAAACTTGAACGATGTTGTACCTCATGAATTGAGTGAATCGAACTTACAAACACGCGTCGACTGCTGTGTTACTTTGCTCAACCGACACAAGAATGAAGGGATTTTAAATCGAAACATTACTTATGATGAAAAGTGGATACTGTACGATAATCGGTAGTGCTCGTCACAATGGCTGAACCCTGGAGACCCAGCCAAATCCTGCCCTAAACGAAAATTGACTCAGAAAAAGTACTTGTGAGTGTTTGGTGGACTAGTGCCAGTGTCGTTCACTACAGCTTTCTAAAATCCGGACTTAGCTTCAACAGATTATCATTTTTTCCGGAATTTGGACAACTTCTTACAAGGAAAAAAATTCAACTCCGATGCGACAGTCAAAACCGCCTTCAAAGAGTTTAATGTTACCCCCCCAATGGTTTTTTTAGTAAAGGGATCAATGAACTACATATGAGATGGAAAAAGTGCATAGATAACAACGTGCATACTTTGATTAATTAAAAATATTTTACAAAAAAAAAATTGACTTTATATTCCTCCCGTACAAAATGCCAATTTCATATATAAGGACTTAATAAATAAATAATTATACGTATAAATCAGTTGATTTAAACTAAGGCTGTTTTCAGTTTGTTGATATTGAAATTTCATGGGCTTAAATTATATTTTTAAATAATTCATCTCTTGCTCGGATGTGAAAGAAACCTGCATCTGACGTTGAATTCCGTCAAATGTGTATTAACCAATACGTAATAAAGTAGCGTGGTGAATTATCTTCAAGCTACCCGAGAGGAAAGGAGATCTTTGCTTAGCAGTTACAGAACACTACAATAACAGCCTTTGAATGTCCCACTGCTGGACTAAGACCTCTCCTGTTTTGAGGAAAAGGTTTGTAGCTTATTCCACCACGCTGCTTTAATGCAGGTCGGTGGAATACAAATGTGGCAGATTTCAGTGAAATTAGACACATGCAGGTTTCCTCACGATGTTTTTCTTAACCGTCAAGCACGAGATGAATTATAACCACAAATTAAGCACATGAAAATTCAGTAGTGCTTGCCCGGGTTAGAACTTACGACCATCGGTTAAGATTCCACTGGAATTTGAAAGAATCGGAAAGAACCACTGGGCCATCTCGGCTTGCGACAAGGTTAGGTAATAGTGTGTTAGTTTTTATTATTTTATTTTGTGGACTCATATTATTTTAGATGTAAAACCTTTTTTTACTCTAATTTATTTATATATTAATTAACTTATACAGTATTGTCATTTAATTTATAACATATTATTTTTTAATTTTATATTAAACCATTTAAAACCATTTAAACCATTTATTTTGCTACACACATACATTACATAGACTATACAGAAGAAAAATAATTAAATTTAAAGAATACAGTGTAGGTAGCAAGGGGTTCATCTCATTATAAGCTGTGCTAATGCACAGCACTGATTTTCAGATGGCCCCTGACTATTAGGTAAACATAAACAAATGCGCGCACACGAAAATAAATAAATGAAATTATAAGAACAAAAAACTAAAACTAAAAAGCCCTTATCCTTGAGAAAAAAAAACATATTACACAAAAAGAAAAACATCACAAGGAACTTAGACATAAGATAGACAGACAGAAATACAGACTTAGACATAAGACATTAAAAATTAATATGATAAATACTAAGTCTATGAGGTTGTTACTCTGACTTTTGTTTATTTAAAAATAATACCGTCAAATGTTTTTTCCAAGTCACCTGGGACGTACTATTATGCAGAGGAGGGGGTAAGTCGTTCCATATCTTGGTGGCAGAGTATTTAAACCCCCCCTTATATTGAGCCGATCTGTGAGCTGGTACCACTAATTTATTTGCTTCTCTCCTACGGGTACATCTCTGCTGCACGTCTCTAACCCAGTCCAGCTTATCGTACAGGTATGTCGGCCTTTTCTTAAAAATAACTTTATGTACTAAACACGCGAGATGTATTTTTCTTCGAGCTTCCATTTTTAATGTGTTTGTATCGTTAAGAAACGGCGTGACGTGAGCGCGCTTGGGGACAGGGTAACAGAAACGAACGCACGCATTTTGAACTCTCTGTATGGCCTTTTTGGTTTTTTCGTACAGTCGTGGCCCGTATACTGTGTCACAATAGTTAAACTGAGACAGTACAATGGATTCGACAAGTATTTTCCTAATTGGTTGTGAAAGATATTTTCTAATATTATATAATGTTTTTAAACGATAAAAGGCATTTCTTATTTTACAATTTATATGTTCGACGAACCTGAGTTCATTATCCATAACTAACCCTAAATTAACAGCACTGTCCACCCTTTGCAAGATCTGACCGTGAACTTTAATATGAACCGATTGCGATATTACTTTGTTGCGTTGTATTTTGGTACCCAATAACATGTATTTTGTTTTACTTGCATTTAATATTAATGAGTTTTTATTTGCCCAGTCTGAGATATTATTCAAATCTTCATTAATGTTCTTATATGTTATAATGTTCTTCATTAATGTATTATATGTTCTTCTAGTCATTATTCACATAATCGCTGGCAAAACAAAATAAATTAATGAATAAACATCTATATCAATCGACTAGAAACTTAGACGTTTCTATTTAAAATGGTGCCACGGTAGAACTCGTACTCGTAAATATACCGATATTTCATGTTTTCCATTGTACGGTAATAAGCGACGCTAAAGAAAAAATAATGAGGGAAAAACAAATGAATGACTGTTTTGAAAACACAAATGTACCAGCTAAATGAATTTATAAATTTGAATTTGGAATTCTTAACCAAAGAGGAGATATTTCAGATCAAAGTGGTCAGTACGACAAAACGCTAATTTAATATGTAAGGACCTAATATAATATTAATTATTTATATTTTAAATTAATGTATTATAAATATATGATATTCTTAATCTGACTCTATTTATTTTTTAAATTTGCTTCGAATAAAATAATCTGAAAGTTAAATAACATCACGTTCACATATAATAATGAACGTGTATAGTGATTTATAATATACATATAACTTTTCATTATATATAAATTTAAATTATTGCTTAAGTATTTTTTTTAATATTCATCATCATCATATTCAGCCCACATTAGTCCACTGCTGGACATAGGCCTCCTCACAGGTGCGCCATTTTTCCCGGTCCTGTGCTAGTCGCATCCATTGAGCACCCGCCATCTTCCTAAAATCGTCTGACCATCGGGCGGGTGGTCTGCCCACTGGCCTTTTTGATTCTCTAGGCCACCACTTTTAATATTTATTTAATGTATTTAATACACATCTATTAAAATAAAAATGTTTTTCCTAAACTATATTTTTACACAGATTAATAAAATGTTTATTACATCTCTGAAATCATGACAAACGAGATTTCTATAAAAATCCATAGGAGCGTTTGAACTGAAAATAAATGCTTCAAATTTCGAGACCCAATGTGTGAAGGATATTTCTGTTTGTCAAATATAGTCTGCAAAGTTAAAAATCTGTGTGTTGAGACGTGTATGAAATCCCGCTAGAGGATTCGAGAACTTTAAAATTTATTTTATAGCAAGTCCGACTAGTTTTAGTCTACTTTATAATATTATGATACAAGGCGTAAGAGGTAGCGATAAATATTATCTGCAACATGTCTTCTAAGCTTACTTAGATTTTCAAATTATTATAATATAATTAATTATATTTCTGATTATGGTTTTTATACTACGTCACTCTTAATTGGTGACTTAATTGGCCTTATTAATTATGTACTATTTTTATTTATTTATAAGGGAAACAAACAGTTCCACAATTCATAAATAATAACATCACATAAAAAGTGGTTAATCGTGAATCTTAACCGATGATCGTGGGTTCAAACCCGGGCAAGTACCACTGAATTTTCATGTGCTTAGTTTGTGTTTATAATTCATCTCGTGCTTGACGGTGTAGGAAAACATCGTGAGGAAACCTGCATGTGTCTGATTTCATTGAAATTCTGCCACATGTGTTTTCTACCAATCCGCATTGGAGCAGCATGGTAGAATAAGCTACAAACCTTCTCCTCAAAAGGGTGAGGCCTTAGCCCAGCAGTGGGACATTACCAGGCTATTACTATAAAAAATACACAAACCAATAAAGTTTAAAAAAAAAGTATTTATATAGACAGAAAAAAAGCATATTAATTAAATATTAAAACGAATAAGAAATATAAATTAAAATAATACTATATTTTAATTTATATTTATATAAATAACAAGAATTCCATTGGAATAAAACATAACAATAATAATCCATTAAAAACGGAACGGAAATTTTAAAATATAAATTAATAATGTACCATATAAAATGTAAATTATTATATATAAATTAATTATTACCATATAAATTATTAATCATGTGCAGGAATCACCCGTTGTTATTTAATTCTTGACAAACACACACAAACGCACACACGGATATGACAGTCGAAGCCGCATACATAGTAGACAGTTATATTTAATGTCCAAACACGATCTATTTAATATTATCATAATGGCGATTCTCAAGGGAGAGACACTGCGTATGATATATTCTATTACACTCATTATCACTCACTCCCCGAGACGCTAGTGTGTACCACTGCCAACTTCCGAACTCCAGACTGTTAATGAGAATTTGTTGATAAAATAAAAGAATAAATTAGTTTTTATTGTTTTTTTTTTATAATTGAAGGATTGAATCCGCATTCTTATAAGGGAACCTACACCACACAAGTCGAGGCAGTGTTATAAATATATATATTTCTGATTATGTATATGTTATTAGGTATCACGTGATACCTTTAATCTGATATGTAAAAAACAAATCTTACGCTGACGTCATCTGACGTTCGAAATCTTAGGGCTACTTATCTGACGCTCGAAGTCTCAGTTAGCAACAACCCCCCCCCCCCCCCACCCTACCGTGTACCGAGCGCTAATATGTTTGCACATCAAAAAAGATGTCACACGTGTAAAAATAGGCTTTGGGCGTTAAAAATCAAAATCTTATTACTTGAATCTTGTTTCTGAATTTTGTTTATTTTTATCTTAAAACTTTTGGAAGTGGGAAATTTGACGACGTAATTTAGTTACAAACATTTTAAAATTTAACAAAATTTACATAAAATATTTTTAAATGTATTTCGTGCTACGATTACATATTGTTATAACTTTTCTTTAAAGCCTTTTCTTGTTTAATATAGAAAACTAGCTAATCGTGCCGGCTTGGCACGGGTAGATAAGAAAAAAAATGTATTTTTAATAGGATTTGCGTAAAATCCGTATCCGTAGGCGTAGGAAGTAACTGTGACAAATTTCAATTCAATCGGGCAGATGGTTTAGGAGATCTCGTGATCAGTGGTATTTCGCTTATATATATATATATATAGATAAGAAATAAACATACTCAATGATTGATTTTATAACGATTTCTAATTCAAAAAAATAAAGAAATCATAATAAATGTTTTTACAATTATTAATTTATTTCTTATAAAACAGAATAAAAGTTTTAATGTTATTGAGTTTTTTATTCTTAAGAACAATATTTAAAATGACCTGAAATTGCCCAGTGATTAGTTTTTATAATAGGTAGGCAAACTGGCAAATGGGACAGCTGATGGAAAGCGGTCACCTCAGCCCATATATATACTGGTACTATATACGCCATATATATAGACGCCAACCATTACTTACAATACGCTACCAACCTTGGAATAATTATGTACCTTTTCAACCGAAACACAATTATAGTAGTGCTGTTTGTCGGTTGAAAATATGATGAGGTGGTACCCACCCAGACGGCTTTCGCAAACCTCTACCACGTAAATCTTAATCAAAGATTGCGGGATAAACGTAGGCAAGCACTAAGATTTCATGTGCTTGATTTCTGTTTATATTACGTGCTCGGTAATGGAAAACATCGGCTGGGAACTTTTATGTGTTAGATAAAGTTCTTCCTCATGTGTATCCAAAGTTCATCCAATGCATGTTAGAGCAGCAAAACGATATATTACAAAAAAGTAACTAACTAATAATGTATGCTACCCACGTGCTTTTACATCGAGCTGCTACGATTTATTTTAAGCTTTCATTTAACCTGTTAAAATGTGTGTCAAATCTGGTCAATTTCACACACATTCGCGACTATTACAACACAATTTAGTTGGGTCTTACTTGACACAAAGGTTGTCCATTGCCGTGTAGCGTGGAAATGTCGCCTGCATTAAGGCCATTTTTGCTTCGGGTGGGGATCGGAGACTGTTTAAAATTTGATTTAAAAAAAAATCGTTAATCAAAGATTGCGGGATAAACGTAGGCAAGCACTAAGATTTCATGTGCTTGATTTCTGTTTATATTACGTGCTCGGTAATGGAAAACATCGGCTGGGAACTTTTATGTGTCAGATAAAGTTCTTCCTCATGTGTATCCAAAGTTCATCCAATGCATGTTAGAGCAGCAAAACGATATATTACAAAATAGTAACTAACTAATAATGTATGCTACCCACGTGCTTTTACATCGAGCTGCTACGATTTATTTTAAGCTTTCATTTAACCTGTTAAAATGTGTGTCAAATCTGGTCAATTTCACACACATTCGCGACAATTACAACACAATTTAGTTGGGTCTTACTTGACACAAAGGTTGTCCATTGCCGTGTAGCGTGGAAATGTCGCCTGCATTAAGGCCATTTTTGCTTCGGGTGGGGATCGGGGACTGTTTAAAATTTGATTTAAAAAAAAATCGTTAATCAAATTTACATAGTTATCTATTATGTAGATTAGTGAATAATTATCATTTTTCTTAAATTTCTGTTGACATGTATTATATTTTATGTTAGATAGATCACTGTAACCATTGTAATTAAATCAATAATGTCAAATACATTCTAATATTTTAATGACTATTTTATCTAATAATTCATTCTTCATATAACATCATTAGTTAAACAATATTAAAAAGAAATCGTTTAATAAAAAAAATACAATTTAATATAATAAATTCTTATTATTTTTCTACATGGATTGAACAATCATTCATAAATGATTGAGAATTTCAAAGGTTCGAAGAATCCTCAACGTGATCTTGAAAGAACGTTTCAACGACACACAAAAATACTAATGTTATTGAAGTGACAATTGGCTAGACAGAGATGGATATGAAGTGTTTTTTTTAATAATATCAAAATAATAATCATCATACGTATAAAAATGGATGTAAAATATATCATATTTTCACATTCGTATACTTTGAAACCTTTTGATCGAAAACGTGGTGCCGATGTAAGGAATGGTTAATATCAGATCAGGTAACTCATCTGCCCCATCACCTACCTACAAAATAAAGAGGAAAACATGAAAGTTGGCAAATATTATATACATTCTTTCATGGAAAAGTTTTTTGCACTATCCACCTAGGGCCCGAGGTGTAAACGTTTCTAATAAGTAATAAAGCGGTAAGTTTTAGCTAATATAGTATTATATGATCTGTGGTTGTAGTACAGCGCTGCAATCCATCAACTTCTATATCGTTCAATCGATCGTCAAAATTATTGGTATAAGTGGCATGAAAACGTGCGCAAGGTTTTTCTAGTTTTCATCTATTTTAGATGTCAATGTACTACATATGATAATAGAAATTTTTATTTCCGAATATTATACTTCTTATTTACATCAGAATAGTCAAATGACTAGTCTAAAGCAAGAAGTATTTTATATTTCTATAGTCAGAGCGTATATATAAACGAAAATGAACGTCACGTAGCCTGTTTGCCTTTCTAAAAAATTACAACTAGCTCTCAAGTAAGTCCACATTGTATAAATATTTAAAAAGGAAATTAAATATATTTAAAAGATATAAAAACACGAAGCTAAATGTACAATTGACAACATACATAAATAGTGTATATGTTAAGGGCTCATTGACGGCAAAAATGATTATTTTTTTTTTGTTCCATAATGGTATGATATAATATAATTTGATAAACTTGTTAATATTTAAAATACTAGTTTTCCTTTCTTCATTAAAATACAGAGACAACATTTTTAATACACATAAAGATTAAATATAGACCAGACAAAGATAATACTGCTAAAATGCCTGCAAAAATGACTTAGAAGTGAAACTCCTTATTCAGACTTCACTTCTTCAGAATTCAAATTCAACTTTTACGTCATTACATGAAGACTTTAAAGTAATAAATAGAACCACATCTATGACGAAAAGACGTGAACACTTACTAAATTGATTTCTTATAGTAGTAATAAATACAATCCTAAAATCATCCTAGACTGACTTATTTGCGTGTCATTCAACGTTACCAAATGAGTAAATAATTCAATAATTCGTTTATCTATCGGGAATATCTATAGCACAGGTAGTACAGTAACAGCCTGTTAATGTCCCACTGCTGGGCTAAGGCCTCCTCTCCCTTTTGAGGAGAAGGTTTGGAGCTTATTCCACCACGCTGCTACAATGCGGGTTGGTAGAATACGCATGTGGCAGAATTTCAATCAAATTAGACACATGCAGGTTTCCTCACGATGTTCCCCACCATCAAGCACGAAACGAATTATAAATATAAATTAAGCACATGAAAATTCAGTGGTGCTTGCCCGTGCTTGAACCCACGATCATCGGTTAAGATTCACGCGTTCTAACCAGTAGGCCATTTCGGCTTTACCACAGGTAGAGCTAAGACAAATAAATAACTTTAACAATTAAGGGACGTCATATCATTGTCATAATTTTACTGGTGGTAGGGCTTTGTGCATATTCTACCGCAAAACAGCAATGCTTGGTATTGTTGTGTTACGTTTTGAAGGGTGAGTGAGCCAGTGTAATTACAGGCATAAGAGCCATAACATCTTAGTTTCCAAGGTTGGTAGCGCATCGGCGATGTAAGCGATGATTAACATTTCTTTAACGCTCATAGACATTGACCGCCTGCCTTTTTTTTTCTCGCAGTGGAATCCTTCAGAAAGGTACCCGGGTCCCATGGGGGTGGAACCGAGTTACGTGGGATTCTTACGCACTAAATCCACTGCGATGGTCGTCCTCAGCACGGATCGGAAAGACTGCGGGATCGTGTTGATATAACGCATTTGCGGCCTCTCCCGTGCTTTGCTCCGCTCGTGGCTCGGCAGAGGTCTCCTTAAGGGGCGAAGGTAATCTCGCTCCCCCCCCCGCACTCCTTGCAAGTGCGTATGGCAGCGCGAGGCCTTCCCGGCTGCCGTCCTCCACAGGGCCGTCTGAAATAGGACACGCGAGGCCCCCACCTCAAGCATCCACGGGCCCAACGTCCACCTACCTATACTATAAAAAAAATCTTCATTTTAAAATCGTAAAAAAAATGTTATTGAATGTCAGCGAAGTATTTATCGGAACTTTAAGGAAGCATTAAGCAAAATTATAGTAAAGGAAGTTAAGTGGTTAATTTGTTTGTAGTGCATAATATTGCAGAGTTTTTAGCAAGATTGTTTGTTGAATTAGAATAAAGTATAATATATAAATATATGTATTAAATATATTCAATAAACTAACAATTAATTTGTTAGTTTATTTATTATTCTTAAACTTATCCATTAAATAAATGCTGCTTGTCGTGTAAAATATATTTCTGCTACCATTTTTCGAATAATATATTTTCATATTGAGATTGGCTAATAAAATATTTGTTTTTTTAATTAAGAAGTTAAGCACCATAAGACGGTTTTAGACATGAGCCAAGTAGATAATTTCGAATTAATTGGCCTCTTTGTGACGGGCTGTTCACTTGACCTGATTGGTCACGGGTTGGCGTTCGAGAGTACTTGGAAATAGTCCAAGTAATAAACTTTAGCGAGAATAAAGTAAATAAAAAATGCACAAAAGCCGTATCAAAATACCTGACTAGAACGTATACTCGAAGGTAAAATTCACATTCGATTTCGAGCAGTATTTCCGGTTACCTTTAGCCTTCATAATTCATTCTTCAATATACGATTAAATTAATGAATTATAATAATATAAAAAAGTACTTTGTATATTAATAATACTCAAATTCTTATCAATCATCTACCAAATCCATTCCGTCTGTTAAAAGTATCAAATTGTGTCGTTAATTCCAGTGAGGGTAAGCATTGTAACATGAATATGACGAGCTAGGCTGTATTGATTTTATTTTTGATTATAGTTACTTCCAAATAAATATGGATCAATATTATGGGATACCGCAAGGTGACTTTTTATATCCGTTTATTTTCAATTTGTTTTTATTTTCTAAATTTTCACATAGTATTTTTATACCGACATCTTCCAGCTTTATGCTTATTGAATTTGATGACGTCAATGAAGCTATACTGCAAATTAACCACAATTTTGCTAACATGAGTATCTAGTAAATTAAGCATAATGGTCAATTCAGCTAAGTGTCAGACCATTTTAGTTGGTTTTCCTCTGGTTAATTATTAATATAACACTACTTCTGTTCCGCTTAATGCTATAGATATATTTATTCACACATATAAATGGTATCGATCTGCAACCTCCCTTCCTATTAAAAACAATATAAATAATAAATACTCGTGTATTTCCGATT
This sequence comes from Nymphalis io, assembly GCF_905147045.1. Taxonomy (NCBI): domain Eukaryota; kingdom Metazoa; phylum Arthropoda; class Insecta; order Lepidoptera; family Nymphalidae; genus Nymphalis; species Nymphalis io. The sequence continues at coordinate 3,593,772 of NC_065910.1, read as the reverse complement.
ATTGATTTAGCTGACGTATATTTGAAATTCAAATACGTAATAAAGTTCTTTCTCTGTATAATTCTAATCTTTTTTCACATGCGCCAATAACTAAAGTCCCTTTAGTGGCTGTCTATTGTATCCTTAAATCTAATTGCATTGTTTCGAGCGTTCAAGGTGAGTATGATTAAGACAGTCTTCTTATACTGAAACACTTTGTGCTCTTAGAGAACGTACAGTGACACAGAAAAATTCTTTTCATTATGTTGAAATTGAGTTGCGTCAATGGAAGTACTTTTAACAAGGCCCTTTCGAAAATATTATAAAACATAACGTCAGGCCTGATTTTTGTGTTTTACTCCTGTTTTTTTTTTTATTTCAAATTTGTAAGCAATTACAAGACATAAAACGCTGAGCTTCTTTCGCTGATTCTTTTTAAGTCAGGATATTTTTATTTCCAAACTGGTGGTAGTTTTTAATTGGACAATCAATAAGTAAGCAATCAACAATTAATAATACAAGTAATGAATAAACGTAAAGCTATATTGAATAAAGAAATTTGAATTTCCGCTTACACTTTGTTTTATTATCTACACTGATTTGCAAAATAAATAATTTTATTTTAAGAAGTAGGCGGCCTGGCAAGTAGGCTAGTTGATGGTAAGCCTAAAAATGTATAGCTTATAAGTTACATCCTTACAACTTATAAGGTCCTAAATCGAGTAATCCCTGTATCTGTATAATAAAGAATTAATGCATTTTCAAGTTTAGAAATTATATCAGATAAAATGTCCAGAGTTTTAAAGTGACAATGCGTACAGTCCCGTGCATCAGAACGCACGTCTGATGTGACATCCCATAGAATTATGAGAGAGCACTATACTTTCGTTTTGTCTATAATTATACTGACTCACTAAAAGGGTTGCAATTTTATTTTTTGCGGGCATCAACACAAAAAAATATATTTTATTATTATTTTATACGTAATTTAGAAAATTTTAAAAATATATATTATATTATTAATTTCGTATGATATAAATAACTCACTCGATATATATAACCTACTCATATATATATATATATATATAACTCACTTGTACATTTCTTTATTATTAATCTCGTACCCATTGAACGAAAAAGATCATACGATATAACTGTTATATCTGTCTTTATGACGTTATTTAATTTAGGTCCTAATCGTGCCCAAGTAAATATCTATTTAATCCTCATACCAAACCAAGTCAACGATAATAATTAATTATTTCTACTATAATCTGACGTTACGTCAAAATTATTCGCCTGAAATACGACCCATGTCAAAAGACTTCATAAACAAGTGTATATTGAATCTTAAATACATTAGAATAAGAATGAAAATGGCTATTATTTTTTGCAGTTAAGCCTTTATACTATGAAAAGGAAGTTTGAGGCAAAATGGACACGAAGGCAATTTAATTTATAACGAAACCTGAGTACCTTTAAGGATGTCTATAAAATGAATTATTTTAGGTAATATTAGGATTATTAATGGTTGAAGTTATATCGAATTTTTTTTACTATCCTTTTAATTTGATCCTGGTAGCAATTTATCTTTAAACTGTGTAGTATTATTGCCCCTTGTGTGCGTCTCTTTATAGTATTACTGTTAATCCCTTCATAAACAAAGCGTTTTACTTGATAAACAATTATAAACTCGTATATATAAAAAGGTGGCTTTTTATTGGTTTTCAGGTACAAGACAAATAATAAATCAATTGTATTTAATTAAGATCAATGTTTTTAATTAGAAATGTTGAAAAGAGTGCTTCTGTTTTTTTAAAAACAACTGTTGACATTTAACAAGTTTTTTTAACAATAATTGCTTTAAGATTTTCTTTATTAGATCATTCTCTGTGAAGTCTTCTGTCAACGAAAAAAAACTAAATTAAAATCGGTACAACCGTACATGAGCTATAAAGCCCTTGACAAACACATTATATGTGTTATAATTTTATCGTATACGGTAATTTAATTTTAATTTTACCGTATACGGTAAAATTATAACATATCTCTTTTTGCATAGAGGGCTAAAAATAGCGACGGGCACTTATTCATAACCAAATATATCATAATTGCCTCTAAACTATCAGGCGAATAAATAATACACTCATTTCAAATTAATGTGATTTTATTATGAAATAAATTTCTTAAATTTCTTAAATTAAAAAAATAAAAATAATAATAATAACAAAAAACGTCAATGTAACGTCATTGGATGTAATTCGATAACAAAGCAAAATTTGCTTTTTATGCTATAATGTCTAATACAGTGAAATGTAGTAGATGTATGATGATTGATGAATTATTGACATATGTACAAAATAAATTATCAATAATTGATGAAGAAAGTTTGGTCAGAATATGTGTTTCGGCATTTGACAGCGAACAAATACAAAAGTCAAAGTCGTTATTATTCGAATCTATAGCTATTGAAAAACGAGTGGCAAGAGATCTAGAAAAATTACCTCCTATAACTTTCGATCATTTAGATGTTTCTGAACTTCTAAAGAAACTTCTGTTACTACAGTCTAAAATTAAGGACATCAAAGCCACATATGTTACAGCAACTCAATTAGAAGAATATAAAAGAAACTTTCAGGTTTCAAAATCTGTTTACTCACCACCATATAATGACATTAATAATGTAAACACAAGGCGAGGTGCATACACGGACAGTTGTGCTGTAAATATATCACACAGTGATACAACGAAATTTTGGTCAATTGATATGTGTCCATCTTCGCCAAAAAATGATACTTCAGATTCATCTTTTAAAAGACAAGAAAGTAATAATAGCTGTACTGTAGCAAATAAACAGACTGTTTCTGATGAGAATAGTGGTGTGATGATAGCGCAATTGACTCTAGGACAGCAGCAAGTAGATCAAGTTGGCAGTGAACAAAAACAAAAAATGGTTGATATTATAGGAACAGAAATAGATAATACATATGAAGATAAAAACAGTTGGATCTTAGTACAGAGAAGAAAAACTACTAGTAACAGTAAACAACGCCTGGCAGGAAAAATGGGTCGAGCAAATAGTACAGATGACAAGTTTCGAGCGGCAGATCGGCAAGTGCCTATTTTTATAAGCAATGTACACAAGGATACACTGGAAACTGATATTGTTAATTATATACACAGAAAAACGCAAGAAAAAATAACATTACAGAAGATTTTGATTAAAAAACAAGGCTCGCACAATGCTTATAAATTCTGGGTATCTCAATCAAAACTTCAAATGTTTTTAGATAACAAACTGTGGCCTCAAGGTATAATTTTTCGACGTTTTATTAATTTTAAATCAAAATCTTGGTTAAGTGATGTTCGTGTTGATAACGGCTCAATAATAAACCACTAATGGAAAACAAACCATGCACATTAGTAACTTTTAATTGTAAAAATGTCAAGCGATCGATTGATAGTGTCAGGCAATTATGTTTAAATGCGGATATAATCGCACTTCAAGAAACATGGTTGTTTCCTGATGAGGTCTCGTTTCTAGACACAGTAATTAATTTAATAGTACAGGCTCATCTGCAATAAATACAACAGCAGGAATGGTGCGTGGACGGCCCTATGGTGGTGTCGCACTGCTTTGGCGGAAAAGCATGTTTGATAATGTGTCACTCATTCAATGCGATAATTCCCGAATTTGTGCTATAAAAATAATATTAAATAATAAATCGGTACTAATTGTGAGTGTGTATATGCCAACGGATGAAGCCAATAACTTAATAGATTTTATGGACTGTCTTGGTTCAGTAAATGCGATAATTGAGTGTAATAATGTTGAGTGTTGTTATATATTAGGCGACTTTAATGCTCATCCATCAGAGAGATTTTGTAATGAATTGTTATCATTTTGTGATGATTTACAATGGACCTGTATAGATATGAAATTATTAGAGTTTCAAGCAGATACATATACGTTTATTAGTGATGTACACGGGACTAGGAGATGGTTAGATCATAGTATAGTAACTAAAACGGCTGAGAACTCAGTAGTTAATACTTATGTTAGATATCATGTATTATGGTCTGATCATTTTCCGTTAGTAATTGAATGCAATTTAGATTATATTATTAAAATTAAAAAAAAATGTCAAATGTAATAATCCAGTAATTTGGAATCAAATGTCTTTGTAACAAGTTCGTGCTTACAAAAACAAATGTCATGAAAAATTACGACTTATTGATTTCCCAGATGACTTTAGAATTTGTAGTGATTATGAATGTAATAAATTAAACCATAGACTAGTCATAGATAAAATGTACACTGATGTTATAAGTGCTATAAGTGAGTCGATCATTCAATGTCGGGAAAGAAAAACACTTAAAAAACATAAAAAAGTTATTGGCTGGAACAGACATAAGCGACGCGCATTGTGAAGCCCGGAAACAATTCTTACTATGGATTAATAATGGAAAGCCTGTTGCGGGTCGTTTATATGAACAAATGTTTGAAGCTAGGAGAATATTTAAATCTCGTCTGAAATGGTGTCAAGATCATCAAAATCAAATTAAGATGGATATTTTAGCTTCACATCATTCCAACAAAGACTTCCACACTTTTTGGAAATACTCAAATAATCTAAACAATAAACCTGGCATTCCCGTGAGCGTTGATGGTGTTAGTGATTCTATAGAGATAGCAAATATTTTTGTAGATCACTTTTCTGTTAAATCACCTCTAGGTTCTACAAAGTCTACACTTAATTCTCAATCTGGTGATAAAATTAGAATAAGACTTACCGCCTTTGACATTGCACAGACAATAAATAATTTAGCTAGAGGTAGATCTCCTGGTCATGATGGTCTCAACGTTGAGCATCTACAACATGCTGGTCCTCATTTGCCCAGAATCTTGGCAATGTTATGTTTTGTTTGTTTCCTTTTGTCTATCTCATGCATATCTGCCAAGTAATATGATAAAAACAATAGTGATACCTATTATAAAAAATAAAACGGATGATAGTTCAGATAAGAATAATTATAGGCCTATATCACTAGCTACGATAATTTCCAAAGTTTTTGACAGTGTACTCAATAATCAAATTAATAAATATTTTATGCCACATGATAATCAGTTTGGTTTTCGATCAAATTAACAATGTCAAATGGGATGGAGCGCTATCTCGATCATATAGTTTGGAATGTGGGGTAAGGCAAGGAGGGCTAAGCTCACCTACGCTCTTCAATCTTTATATTAACGAGCTCATTGATATACTCAGTAACCAGCATGTTGGTTGCCATATTGATGGAGTTAACGTCAATAATATCAGTTACGCTGATGATATGTTTTTGCTTAGCGCATCAGTTTGTGGCCTAAGAAAACTATTAGCAACTTGTGAAGGCTACGCCAAAACACATGGACTTATATATAATGTAAAAAAAAGCATGATAATGACATTTGAAAGTGGTAATAAATGTCCAAAAATAATACCTTCGGTAAAAATTAATAATCTGAGCTTAACTCAAGTTTTCCAATTTAAATTCTTGGACATATACTAACCACCAATCTCAAGGATTATAATGACATTGAAAGGGAGAGGTGAGCATTGTCAATAAAAGCTAACATGATTGTCAAAAGATTTGGGCGTGCTTCAAGGGCTGTAAAAAAAACATTATTCCGCGCTTACTGTACCTCTTTTTATACTTGTAGTTTGTAGGATAATTATTAATTAAAATCATACAATGCTCTTCGTGTCCAGTACTATAATAAGTAATAATGCCTTTAGATTGCTGATGGGTTTGCCGCGCTTCTGTAGTGCTTCAGTGATGTTCGCTGAATTAAATATAGACTGTTTTTACGCATGAATGCGAAAAAAGTGTGCATCCTTGGTTCACAGGGTCCGGGCCAGCTGAAACAAAATTCTAATCATGGTAGCTAGCAGACTAGACTGTATATTTATAAACCGCTGTTGTAAAGTTTCGGCTGGACCAGTGAATTATATAAGTAGTAGATAGTAGTGTTTATTTTATTTTTTGTAATTTTGTATATGAGTCTTGTTACTTAAATAAATAAATTATTATTAAATGCACTTATTTACTCAACCTTAAGATATGTCGCATTTTTTATTAAACTAAAATTAAACTTTAAATAAGCAAACGGATATAAGCGTATGTATAAATTATTTTTAATTTTAAATATGTTCTATTTTTAAACTTTAACGAAACGGCATTACATAAAAACCTCTTTGTTTACATTTTTATAGAAAGGTTATTGCAACTATACTCAACATTTATTATTTATACTAATAATTTGGCAATAAAAAACCACTGTATTTCTTACTCCACATTTTGAAAATTAAGATTATTTTTTTAGTACTTTGACTATCTTTAACTTAGTTTAACAGCAATTTGAGTTTAATTCTTGGATAACTTTTATTAAAACAAATATATAAAACAAATTTTGGCTTCTGTATATGATAGAGCCTAAGGGGAGCTCGATTGTAAGCAGCTTATGCACTCAAACCGTGGTCTGTGAAGCGACTGTAATACGACAAGCAAAAGGGAACATTATGTAACACTGTGACATATATTTCCTTTAAAAACGTATTTTTTTAAGAACCAAATTCATCGTATCATCAAGTGTGTTCGCTTTTATTATAGTAGATAAGTATATGCGCAAACACAGTGCACTCTCTCTCCGGAAAGAGTTCTCTAACCGGAAAGAGTTCAGGCGCAGGAACAACGGCTTTACGTGCTTTCCGAGGCACAAGAGTGTACACACTTCCAACTTCCAGACTCCGCGTTGCTACTGAGAATTTTCTGACAGAAAAACCCATTTTTTTACAACCCGACCTGGGATTACATCTAGCCACTAAACCAACAAGGCAGTCAAAATCATGCAGCAGAAACATTTCAAAAACAACAATATACAGTATTCAAATAGTGTTTAAGTAATATATAGCAGAAGTAGTCTAAAATAAAAAGATAGTTATGTTGGTTGCTAGCAAATAGCATTAACTTAAAGAGAGATAGATATTTCGAAATCGCACAGACAATCGTATTGTATAGATAGTTTCACTGGTTGAAGAGCTTTGTGCAAGCTCGTTTGGGTAGATACCACCCACTCATTAGATATTCTACTAGCTTGTACAAAGTAACAGTAACAGCCTGTTAATGTCCCACTGCTGGGCTAAGGCCTCCTCTCCCTTTTTGAGGAGAAGGCTTAGAGCTTATTCCACCACGCTGCTCCAATGCGGGTTGGTAGAATACACATGTGACATAATTTCAATGAAATTAGACACATGCAGGTTTCCTCACGATGTTTTCCTTCTTCTCAATCTCAATGTTGTACAAAGTGTGATTTCATTATTACCATCACCACCCCCGTAAACATAGAGTAATTGTTTTTTATATATTAGTATTATAATGAGGCCTTGTTTTTGTGAGGAGAAATGAATATTTCATTGTTTATTTATTATATCTTCAACATGTTACTCTAATTGATGATTCCTGTTTCATACGGTAACATTCAAACACCTTTTCAGGATCCTTGTTCAATTTAAGTGGTTTCAGAGCGAGTCTGTAAGCATTTAATAACGAACTTGACCTCACTTACACGACACACAGCGAGAAACGTTCGTTAGCATTATTGTTTGAATGCAATAAAACACACATTTATAATATTTAGTAAATTTCATTCCATATGTTAAAGGCAACTTATATCGTTCCGCTTATCCAAATTCTTAACCTATGAAAATTTCAGAATTATTAGCATATCAAGTTGTTAAAAATTGCATTTTTTTTTTCATAATAATTCTAAGAAGGCATGGTTTGATATGCGCCTACACTTTCTGAATAACTATCACAGAACCCAGGAATTGGTGGGGTGCAATTTTTAACAGACTAATATTGCGCCCGGCTTATCTCTGCTCCTATCGAATTGCCATTCCATCGGAATAAAATAGAAAATGTAAAGTGCGATGTGCTAGCGCACACACTAGTGAACCATTAATATTTACAGCAAAGTTATATCGTCTCTATTAAGAATCGCAACAGTGCACGATAAATATCAAAAGGACATAAGTATTCCCTTTTAATGATAATGACGTGTTACCCGAATTAAATGATATGAATTATTTCACTAATTATTCCCATTAAAGATCCATAAAGTCAACTGAACGTAAGAGCACTATACAGTATAAGCATCACCATCTAAATTTAGTTGGAAATTTCATTATTGTTGCCTGCGTCACTCACGTGACCAGTTAATGTTGTTACTATATAGCAACGTTATATAATATGACAGCCTAATAGCTGACGTGCTTCTATTATAACGTGTTTTGATTGGTTATGACTTTGTACTGTAGTGGCCTTTCTTTTAGGGTATAAAGAGTAAAATATAAAGTTCAATTTTAATAGATAGAATTTCAAATTTAGTGTTTTTATATAAATAATATACCTATTTTTTATATTCACCGGGAAGGCAAATTACTACTCCACCTGATAATAAGTGGTAAAGAGTCTAAACGCGACGACGGCCGGTACAGTCGGAAAGAATGTTCTACACTAGCCACCCCCGCCTTGCTGGCCCGCAATATGTCTCTTCACGTCTGGTTTAAAGGAAAAGACCTATGTAGCTAGGAGGACTAATAGGCCACTTGATGATGAGTGGTCATCACCGCCCATAGACATTAGCGCCGCAAGAAATATTCCTCGTCGTCATCAACTTTGGCAATTAAGATATTATGTCCCATATGCCTGTTGTTATACCGGCGTAGTCGCTTTTCCATTACGGCAGTAATAGGTATTAGTGTTTTAATTATTTTAATTAATATTTTATGAATTAAAAAATACGTAACTTATTTAACGCTATGGGAATAAAAATGTTTATTTTGCTCAGTATGCTGTGCTTACACTCTATATTTAGTTGTTTGTATTTTTAGTTTGAATGCTATTGCTTTTTTTTAAATTTTAGTACAAATACAAAATGTCTTTTCATAATTATGCACGCTAAGGGTCCTGATCAGCACAGTGCTTTGATCTCCCATTCAAACCTATATAGTACCTGAGCACTCTCTAATAAATCCAAGCCCGAAGAGCACTCGAGTTATCCTTTAGATGTCGTGAATTTCTCCTCACTCAGGTACGGACGCTTTTAGGATAAAGATATGCACGGCTCGTCTCGAACACCTCGGACGTTTGTCGCGCCTCATGCCACGAATAAATAGTACCTCCCTAACGTAATTTACTCATGGACGTGCTGGTTATCTCGTTATAATGCGAATTTTTGGTTTTTCTTCACGAAATCCGGACACAAACAACAAAAGGATATACAAAGCCAAAAGGATGGCTATGATTTCAGTAGGCTCTGTATGTATAATATGTAAATATCTTCTAAATTTATCATAATTCCACAAATGAGATATTATTAGAGGCCTTTTGACTGTCTGCTGGTATGTGACGTCAGATTAAATCAAATACGGCATCCTATAGATATAAAGTTATGTTAAAAAATTTCGGAATTAAAAAGTAAATTTCGGATTTTATTTTATAAACAATTTTATGTTCATTGATGTTTAGAGTAAAATTTGTTTAATGGTTACTAAATACTTCATGCGCTTGTTGTTATTCTTGTTTTCCGTCACAAAAATATCACTGCAGAAAATACGTTGAAATAATAGTTTGTTATAAAGAAGAATTATGCCTTCCGATTACAGCACACGAAGCAGTGTACACGCTTTGTTATGAGAAATGTATCTTGGAGTTATGTTCGTAGCAATGTTCTATTCCTTGGTTTCTATTCAATAAAGGAATTAATCTAAAAACTTCTTTATATTTTTTTTTCTTTATATATTTTTTTAATCGGAAAAAATAGGTGATTTTTCTCGCTGTTGTATATAATGAATATTGGACATATCTTTCTGAAATTGCGCGTCAATTAATTGGTGATTTAAAGTCTGTACTATCGAAATTAAGGAAATAAGATAACGAAATGCTCTGTCAGAAGGGTATGTTAAAACCGTGGTAAATTTTTTATACTTATAATCCACATATACACGCTAACGATACTAGTTTAAAACAGATGCGAGTCAATGTATCAAGTGTGATAATATACGCTCCTATAAACCCGTAAATTTCTCTGTGAAATTATACGAGTTGATAAAAACTCATTATTCATTCCAAATAAAGTTTTCACTCGAAGCGAGAGGAATGGTGCTTTTTCAAAACTATTTCTCGATGAGTATTAAAAAATTGACGCTTATCGCAGCCAACACATAAAAAAAAATCTTTATTTATACTTTTCAATCGTCACGTTATAGGATTCAATTAAAGCTAAAGCCAGTTTGGATCGTAGATTATATCGAGAAACCGACGAGAAATTCGTTAATTAAATTATTATATAAGTATGTCACAAAAATAAAGTAAAATTATTATTTACGCCTGAAAATCAATAAAATACTACTGTTGAGTTTGAAAGGCGATGGAAATGTGTGGGCATTTTTACCATCTTTTAGTGTTTAACTAGTAATAAACATTATTTAGCAATGTTGCTGCAGTAATAACTTTTTGCCTTATCTGAATTTACGAAATCGATTGTCCTGGCTAACTCAAGGTACAGAAAAAACTACTACTACTAAATCCAAAAAGTTGAAATTCTGAAAATATTTTTAATCTATAACGTCACCACCAGCTAAGACAAGATTTTTGAAATTTCAACTTTGTTTGAGGAAACTTTGTAAAGAGTAAATTTCGTTTAGAGTTTTTGCTTCCAGCAAACTTACATATCAAAATAATTGTTCAATTCCTTAAGAAAATACTCCGTTTTCTGTTATTTAAAATAATAACCGAGAAAATAAAGATAAAACTAACATTAGATAGCGGTATGTAAAAGATTGTTTGGAAAGGAAATTATAACTTAATTATAAATATTATTTCTTTTCGAAGAATTTGACTAAGGAATATTTCTGAAACAGTAAAACTAATTGGAAGAATGAGCTAGCCGAGTTATTGTCGATTAAAGTGTTTCGATAAAATAAACACAGAACAAAATCTTTTTAGATTATTTTGATTAGGTCCAGAATAAAGATAAATTTATTCAAAAAAATGCCTTTTTTATTATTGAAGCATTCCATTTATTGATAGTCAAAGTAATAACTACCACCATTTTGGAAAAGAAAATACTTAAAACAGAGAAGTCCCGATAAAAGAAACTCATAGGGTGATTATATTTTGAATTTAGCAATTGTGTCCATTTTTTTTAATTAGACAGAAATAGCCAAAGGAGATTTTGTTATTCCCAAGATGACCATTCAAAAACAAACGTTTATTTACTTTTCTATTATAATATGTTATGTGATTGATTTCTGAGCTAATGTTATAACATCGTATATTATTATACACAGCCCAAAAAAACGAGGTCATGCCAATCCACCATCGCTACAAAATCGTTGATATTACTGATCACATTTGAAAATGCTATAGCACATTCTATTAAAGCTATGTTATGTAATAGTTAAATAAACGCCTTATATATTACAGGATTGAAAACCATACTAGACAGATATAGGAAAAAACAAAAACTAATCTTGCTAAAGCGAATTCACAAATTCTAACAACGTAAGCCCGAGTCCAAAAATCCCTAATAAACCAAATTTGAACATGGCTACCACGAAACTACGAAACTAAAAGCACTTTTCATTTTCTTCGGCGCCTGAGAAAATAGCAATCTTGGTGGGAATAAATTTTCCTGCAATATTAAGCCGTTAATATACCGTGCCATTTCTGAATTTAAACACAAATAATTAATATTAGAAAATAAATAAATAAGTTACCCGATTTTTTAAAATTATTTCTGTTTTTAAGCTTGCTACTCATAGATTCTCATAGGTTGTCCCATATATTTAACACATAATTTACTATTTTTTGGAAAATCCCTAAAATAGCGTTTTTATTAGACTGTCATCAACGTCAAAGTTGACGTCTATAACGTCATTTTTAAAAGTGTGTCGTTCTACTATCATTTACATAATACATAATCGATGATCGATTTCATAAAGCCCACATTCATAAATAATAAATTAAACGCAAAACTGCATTTTTAATGCTCGCGATCAATATGCCTCATGTGTTCATAGCTTTACAATGTAAGCAAAATTTAAGCAAGACTGGTACGAACTCAAGGGCATAGAAAATTAGGAGGCGCGAAATGTTATCTGTTTTGTCAGTGTTTGAATATATTTTAGTAACACGCTCAGTCGTATTACCATGTGCCATAATTAAGCATCTGTTAATATAAATTTTGTTATACATAATCAAGGTACCTTGATGCTTAATGTAGATTTTGCTTAAGTATTTAAATTAATAATAATAATAATAGCCTTTATTTAACAGTCTTACGTACATTTCTTAATTTACTACTGATGTAACGATTATGCCAAAACTACATTCACGGACACATACAAACATACATAGGTACGAGTCTAATATTAATCCTGACCGGCTGCGGATACGTCGGCCTTAGTACATATTATAGTGCACAAGTGTGTGCGACTCCATACTCTGAGTTACTGAGAATCTTCAATGGGTCGACTTGAAGTTTGAACCCAGGATTTATTAGAATATTAATATATTATATTTAGTTACTAGACCAACAAAGCAGTCATGTGCAAATATAGGTTCAATCTCTAATCCCTCACTCTCAAATTGTTTATCGCACTCTAGCGGTGCTGTATACGTTTTGCATTCGTCAGTATTTACCCACGGAACTTATGGCGCTTACTCTCGCGCTTAAGCAGACCGTTACGGATAGAAAGACGCCAGTATAAGCGGCTTTTCTCTAATTCTCTAAGGCTTTTGACTTTGTATGTTTTGAAAAACTATGGCCTAAATTAAAATGACCGGAAGTGCCACCTGAGGTACTTAACATGTTCAAATTTTGGTACAGTTCACAGACTAACTGTGTTAAATGGGCAAGTGAATTCTCTGAAACTTATAAATTGGAATGTGGTGTGAGACATGGAGGCCTGTCTTCGCCAGTTTTGTTTATTTATATTAATGACCTGATAAATGAGCTGAGAAAAACAGGTGTAGGTTGTTCGATAGACATGGTTTTGCTGAGTCCCTCAATTAGCGGTCTTAGAAAATTGTTTACTGTGTCTTTTTTTTTCACGCAGTGGAAACCTTTAGAAAGGTACCCAGCTCCCATGGGTGGGGGGGAACTGGGTTTATGTGGGATTCTTACCCACTAAAACCACTGCGATGGCCGTCCTCGGCCCGGATTGGAGAGGCTGTGGGATCGTGTTGATATAACGCATCCGCGGCCTCTCCCGTGCTTTGCTCCGCTTGTGGCTCGGCGGAGTTCTCCTCAGGGGGCAAAGGTAATCCCGCCCCCCGCACTCCTCGCTAGTGCGTCTGTATTTGAGTCCTATGCTGTGTCACATGGAATTGAAATATAGCCTATCAGATAATATCCCTTTTTTAACGCTGGAAATCAAATAAGATCCCTGATGTGACTTTAAACAGAACACAACTTCAAATAGTCAAGAGTTTTAAATACCTGCGTTACATAGTCAACAGTCACAGGATTTATCTGACGATGCTGACATGGAGAGGGAGCGCAGGGCCTTGGTACGGTAAGATGCGGTATGATAGCTCGCAGGTTTGCACGTTGCACGAATGACGTAAAAATTACTCTTTTTAAAGCGTACTGTCAAAACCTATACACATGAAGCTTGTGGCTAAAGTATACGCAGAGGGCCTTCAATGCTCTGCGCGTACAGTATAATGATGCATTCAGGATACTGTTGGGATTGTCGCGCTTTTGTAGTACATCACTGATGTTTGCTGAAGCCCGTGTGGATGACTTCTATGCTGTTATTAGAAACAAGCAGCATCTACAATGGATGCGCGGAGTTTCTAACGGTATCCTGAATACATTGATGCTGAAAATTGATAACCTATTTGTTAAACATTGGGGGCAACTTTATGTACCTACTCGTTGTTTAAGACCCCTTTTGTATGCTAAATAGTTAATATATCTATTAACATAGTTTTTAAGCTTGTAACTAACACTATGGATATTTATCTGTACAACCTTATAAAGTCTAAAAGTATCTCGTATACATCAATATGCAAATTGCAATTCATCGTCAAGTCTTATAAATTACTGGGGGTAGCAGCCCGTGACGTCACTCCGTAAAAAGCAGGAATAAATCCCCCACAGATATTATATATATGTATATATCAGTGGAGACTCCACTTCTATTTATCGCTTCTTGAGTCTTGACTTGTTAGCATATTCTTTGCATATTAAGTAGTTATTAGTTAGATGACTATTCTAATAAATTTCATGTACAAAAGTTCTTAACACAAATTATAATTAATAACAAAAATCTAATAAACAAACCAAGGATATCATGATGTCCCCCAGAGCAATTCAACCTCGGCATGGTACGACTTTTTGAACTGAAAAGTAAGTTATGTAAAAATATATTATAGACAATTAAATCAACGCTTCTGACCTTTGGAAGTGTTTTAAAAGAATAACCTTCGAAAAGGTTTACTGTTTCCTGTTTTACATTACTACGTATTTGAAATAAAATTAGTTGTGACTTTAATAGAGTAAAGTCTTCATTTAGAATTAATTTTCAATGACAGTACAAACAACCATAGAAGAGATATATATTGCGTTGATTTTAAAGATCAAATTGCGAAATTGAAGAAAATATCTGAAGATTGCCGCTGTCAAAAATAACCCTATGACAGCCAATTATGGAAAAATATGATTATTTAAGCGATATATTATTGGTAAATAAAGATTATATAATAATTATTTATTTATTTATACATAAATTTATAGACGGTAGCATACATAAATGTCTTTATAGTCTATCATAAACACCACAGACTAAACTATGATTACGAGTGACCACAATACATAGACGGCAGTGATAATTAATTGGGCGAAACCCACAGATTAATTGTCGAATACACTGGCAGTGCCGATCTCATTCATTCTGACAGTTGAACACGACTATCGAATAACAATAAAACAAACTACGAGTAAAACCATCAAAAAGTTGAGAACGTTTTCCGTGATCACGTTGTTAAAGTGCATGCAACGACACTTTGTCAAAAGAATTACTAACCCTCTGTAGTTGGGTCACAAGCTCGCGTTTGTGCTTCGATTACGCGTGCGCAACATAATTTATTTAAATATAATTTATATTTCTACAAAAGATATTAAGACTATCAAATATATATTGAGAAGCGACAATCAATACTTTTGTTTTCTTAAACTTATTAGTGAAAATTTGGGATCCATATAAATAACGCGAACAGTCCTCTTCTACAGGACAAAATTTGTATTTATCGAGTGTAAAAATATTCGTTTTATTAAACCAATAACTCGATTATGCAATGGTTATCAAATTTATTCATGAATTATCAAATTACGCGTTGCTTTTATAAAATATAAGAGTCGCGATTCATTGAAATATTAAATCGTAAAACAAATACCCGTCGTTTCAAATTTTATTTCACAATTTCCAATGGAAATTAATAATTCGAGTAAAAGCACTCATTAAAAATCATAAAAACACGCGGATATTTCAGCCTCACTTAAAAAAAGATGTTTAGTTTTTCTTTGTAAATAAAACATCTTCTTAATAAGATTTTTACAAAAACACAAGAGATAAATTCAACATCTCTTTGTATTTAAAATTAAGACTCATACGCGACGATAAATGTTCAATAAATTTATTTTTTTTAAAAATTGACCAAAAAAGTCTGAAAAAGACTAGTGACGACAATGTGTGTCAAAAGTGGTAAAACAACGTAATACTAACACATTAATACTTAATTGTGATATATTTACTGTGTATTACTTATTTGTAAACCAAAACAAAAATTGATTTAATGTTAGAAATATTGAATATGAATTACATATTATTTACTTTCTAAAAGCTGCCGCTAAAAATAGCGACTCAAAATTTATAAATACGCGACCTTAGTAATTGGAGACCAAAAATATTCTTCTTCCAACTACAAAAGTCATGTTGTATTTGAGGTAAGACTATTATCACAGAACGAGTAAAATAACAAAACTCAAGTCAAACATAATAAGTAACAAAGAAGCCTAAAGAAAACTGTAACTTTGTTTTATAATGAAAATTGTAAAAAAATATAAAAGAGCAATATTTCAAGCTAGGTTCCTACAAAGTATGAGCGGTTGTATATTTTTATCTGACTTCAACTGTTAGTACGTGTGAATTTAATTTTTCAACTACATATAAATCCAGTTCCACCATTCGGCTTGAGATGCCACCTGTTTGAATAGACCACACGTAGGTTAGTACTAATACTGTCTATAGCACATTGGACTTGTATGAAATATTAACCAACCCTAACGTAGTCAATGCGTCACCAACCCTGGGAACTAGCACGTTATGCCCATAGTGCCTGTAGTTAAACTAGCTTACATTGCTTATATTGCTGTTTGGCCATACATGTGAAATAGTACCTATCATATATAATAGTTAGTTTTAAAAATATTTGTTTTACTTACGATTACAAATACAATTCATAAAATATTCTTTACTGTATACCAATATCTACGACAAAAAAAATCTTCATACTTCTACCGCAGAATAGTGAGAAATCGTAAGCACTGGCAACCCTTTATTGAGAAGGTCAAATCTGCCCGCATTATGATACGCACTTCTACGGTGTACAACAATTTACCAGGTTAAATTTAAATAAGTACATTCTAACCTAGGCTATTGTCAGACATTATTGACATCAAACGCAAACTACTACACTACACTACAAAAAAATACAGAAAAGGGAGATGTACAAGTAACGGCCATACCGCTAAAATAGCGATATCTGGCAATCTTAAGCAGAGAAAATAAAATAAGGAAGAAAAATAAACTGTACAACTCATATATAAATACATAATACTCTATTTATATATACTTTCGTACAAATAAGTATATTATGCTCTATCTTAGTGGTAGGGTTTTGTACTGGTGGTAGGGCTTTGCACTGGTGGTATCGCTTTGTGCAAGCTCGTCTGGGTAGGTACCACCTACTCATCAGATATTCTACCGCAAAACAGCAGTACTTGATATTGTTGTGTTCCGGTTTGAAGGGTGAGTGAGCCAGTGTAATTACAGGCACAAGGGACATAAAATCTTAGTTCCCAATGTTGGTGGCGCATTGGATATGTAAGCGATGGTCGACATTTCTTACAATGCCAATGTCTAAGGGCGTTGGTGACCACTTACCATCAGGTGGCCCATATGCTCGACCGCCTTCCTACTCTATAAAAAAAATCTTGTAATTCAAAATCCACAAGTTCCACTGTTCGGACGTGAACTATACATGTTTTAAGTTAGTCGTAATAAACCAGTGACAGAGAACGGGTTTCCTAATCAAGTCTTATAACTATCATCCACACAAAAAAATCTAATTTTAAATTAAACTCGTCCAGAACACAAAATGTTGAAACACGAAATAAATATATAATCTATTTTTCAGACTAACAATGTAGTAAATGCAAAATTTCGTTTTACGCTTCGTCGCGAATGTGCTGAAAATTTTAGTTTGACGACCTACTATCTAAACCCATTATAAATTAAAGTCTCATGCCTTATCTGTCTGAATGTAGAGTAGACAGACTCAGTAACGAGGAATGCTAAAGTATAATATTATTATACTAATATCGTTATGATATTTGTTGAATAAGTTATATTTCTATCTACACAGTATAAGACTGAGGTCTTAATGTCCTGATTAATACCCTATTAAGGGTAAATGACCTTCAAAATTTGATCATCATCATATAGTTTAAGTTTGTATAGTTTTACGAAATTTGACACTAGAAAGGAGTTGCTCGGTGTAGTGAGAAATGTGTATAATAAAATAACTATAACATAACTTTAAAATATTTATAATATATAAAATGTTCGCCTCACCTAATAGTTAAAATAGATGACAATATAGAAATGCATCAAGCTATAACACTTGTTTATCCACAAATATATTTGCACCTCTAGCCATATAAACACAACGTAACTTTTTCATCGTAAATAAAACAAACATAAAAGCCAAGATCCACAAGGTCATGCAAAATTGAATAACGCCTTAAAAAAATTCTCATCTTCAGCACATTATTAACTGCAGCATCTCTAGAATATTTGAGCTTATTGAACGACACTTAACGCGTTTCATCTTGACAAGGGTCGCCTTTGACGAAAAATGTGAACTAATCATATCCATAAGTCACAAATAACCGGTAGCAACACACTTGGTTAATGATACATAATAAAATTTAGAATATATAAATGTATTATTTAATAAAGTTGATAAAATATATAAATACGTACGGCAAAATATTTAATACGAAATTCGGTACAGTAAAAGCTGGTATATTGAAATCTAATAGTAATTTTTATTTTCTGGCGTTAATACAGGTATAACACGTGTTTGCACGTGTGTAAAATAAGTAATATTATTATATTTAAAATTAAAACGAATTTGCTGTAACAATTAAGTCATGACTGAATTTCATTTCATTGCTCAATGATTCAATAATAAAAAAGCTTGTCAAATTTATAATGTCAATGCTTTATAGATATAGGTTTATTCTAAATATATTAATCAAATCAAATAACATCTTTTTCAATCACGACCGAATCATTTTTAAAAGATTAATTAAGCATAAAAGCTTTCACTGGTAAGGAAGGATCTACCGAAAAGAGCTGGCAGGTCGAATTGGTAGGCTGACGGCGCGAGGTATATATTCTATTTCAAAGGATAATTTAAGCCCAAGCTCCATTTTAGATTAGCAGATATTCATGTCTTGAAATAATAAGTACTAATTGAACCTAAGTGGTATCCTTACATTTCATCCTAACATGACAATTTAAAAGTCCAAATAAGAGTATATTTAGATTGCTTAGTAAATTACGTACTAAAAAAATGTCAAACAAACTCGGTGGTTCACTTGGTGGTAGGGCTTTGTGCAAACTCGTCTGGGTAGATACCGCCCACACCCCAGATATTCTATCGCAACACAGCAGTACTTACAATTAGTATTATTCACTCAGCCCTCAAAATGGAACACCATTTTTAAGGCTGAGTGAGCCAGAACTACAGGCACAAGGGACATAACATTTCAGCTACCATGGTTGGTGGCACATTGGCGATGTAAGGGATGTTTAATATTTCTTGCAATGCTAATGTCTATGGGCACTGGTGATCATTCACCATCAGGTATCCCATTTGCCCGTCTTTCTACTTTGATATTTTCGGTATGCAAGAAAATTAAAACTCATTGACATATCGGTCGATTTCATGGATTGAAACTTTCTTTTTCCAAAAATCAATAACCAAGGCTTTATGAAGTATCAATATAAATAAGTTATTCTAAGAGTGTTCCACACTTTTGCTTCAGAGGATAAGAAAATTGGTCTGTCAATTACATCGCTGGCATCGCTCCAACTGACCAGTCACTTATAGTCATTCAATACTAATATGGACTTTATATATTAGTCTCATAGACCATTAGTTTCAAAAGAACGTACATACGTCGTTATTTTTATACAAAGTGTAAACCAAAAAAGTAAAATTGGCGCCAAAATATAACAATAATCATCACCAATTGAACACCATCTAATACGTCATAAATCATTAGATAAACAGTATAAGAGATAACTTCGTATGTCGCTCAAGAAACGTTGTTAAAAAAAGTGTAAACACTAAAATCCAATTTGAATTTGTTTGAGTGTGGTCTGTTTGAGACAGAGAGAGAGAGAGAGGCAATCGTACTTGGAATGCTCATTTAAAGACGACGAAAGAATCACCTGTGTATCGCAAGCACTCATAGATTTCAAGTTATATCACCTGCGCATTTGACTTGTCTTCTTTGATTATTAATGCCATGGCCGAATATTATCGCCAATTCCCTACTGCTGGACAAATGCTTCAGATTACTCCATTTCTTGATAAATGATTCAGATTCATCATCATCTTGGTAAAAACTTGTATTTCATTCAATACGTAAAGGCTTTCTCACGATGTTAATATTATTCCACTGAGCTTGAAATAATATTTATTAACACTTATTCACCATTATCGTTATCATCAGACATTCGTCATCCATGCTAAACATAGCTTCTTCTAATAAACACCAAAGTTTCCGAATCTCCACCTTCCACATGCAGTCAGAAAATTAAACCTTAAGTATACATTACAACATTGAATTTAATTTAATTGCTTTTAAGTTTTCGTATACTAAGGAGGCACATCAAATGTCAGTGAACCGGATTTGAATTCTTTGGTTAAAATATACATATTCTATTTGGCTATCCCGCCAGTTATAGCATATCAAACCATTTTATATATGTATTTATCCTCAATGGAAGGACTGAATTCCCTTCCTTATCACATGATGACTGATATGGGTCATGGGAATGCGAAAGGAGTCAGTCATGCCACATTTAACACTTTATCAACATATAAGCTATTTATGACAGCTTGGTTATTATTATACTATATATATATATTTATTTTAAATATATGCAATCTGTTAACGTCTTTTTTCTTGTTATGTTGACAATTTTTAAGCTATGTTTGTTTATTTTTTTTTTAAATTAAAATTTTCGCCTTTTAAAATCTGTGCTTAGTTTATTAGTATTGTCTATGATTTTACAATATTTTTTTATAAAATAGGAAGGCGGACGAGTATATGGGCTACCTGATGGTTAGTGGTCACCAACACCCATAGATATTGGCATTGTGAGAGATGTTAACCATCGCTTATATCACCAATGCGCCACTAACCTTGGGAACTAAAATGTTATGTCCCTTGTGCCTGTAATTATATGTCTATACAATATGTCTATTTGTCGTATAGACATATAGACATATGTCTATTGTCTATGATTTCCACTCTTTGGTCATTACTAGCGAAAAGTATTGCATTGTGTTATAAATATAGTATTATTAAATTGCTTAAAAAATTGTAATATTTTCTCTTTTTTCTTTAATACCTAATACCAGTATCGATTACTTTTAAAATATATATATATCCCTCCTATTGTGCAACATATATATTTCATTTAAAAATTGTGAAAAAACAGACCCCTCCCGATCCCTAGCCATAAAATTAAACGCCCTAGATATAAGCCACGAATTCTTCCACAACGCAATTCGCGTGTCTGGATTGATTGCGGGAGGAGGCGGCTAAAGTAAATTGGTTGGAAGGGACAAATGGGTCACCTGGAGGTAAATGGTCACCCTCTCTCACTGATATTGTAAAGTAAGAGCCTGTGAATGTCCCACTGCTGGACTAAAGCCTCTTCTAATTTTTTAAGGAAGTTTGGAGCTTATTCCACCACGCTGCTCCAATGCGGGTTGGAGGAGTACACATGTGGCAGATTTTCAGTAAAATTAGACACATGCAGGTTTCCTCACGATGTTTTCCTTCACCGTCAAGCACTTAATGAATTATAAACCCAAATTAAGGACATGAAAATTCAGTGGTGCTTGCCCGGGTTTGAGCCCACGATCATCGATTAAGATTCACGAGTTCTGGCCACTAGGCCATCTCGGTTTCTGACAATGATATTGGCGCCGTAAGAAATACTAATCCTCATATCGCAAATGCGCCATCAACCTTGAAAACTAACGAGTTATGTCCCTTATGCCAATAGTTAGACCGGCTCGCTCACTTCAGAAACACAACAATACTGAGTATTGCCGTTCGGCTATGGAATACGTATTGATTAGGTGGTACCTACACAGATGGGCTTGCACAAAACCCTATCACAAAGTTGATAATAATCATCTGTACCACAACTCAAACACAAATTAAGCAAGGAAGTACGAGTATCTATATAAATACAATTTAAATCGGTACTGTTACGGGAAATTTGGACACTTGATAAACTACGCCGGACCTGATGTATGACACATTAGCACAGTATTGTTTGTATCTCATAGTTAAAAATATCTCGGGATAAAATTCTCATTTGCCAAAGTTGGAATAGATAGCTAGCTTAAACAATGTGTTGGGAATCAATCCGTTAACTTAAGTTTTTTTCTATTTTCACATTTATTCAAATAATCATTCATTTATAATCAATAATTTTTCAGACTTTTTTTTTGACTGCCTCGTTGGTCTAGTGGCTTCATGTAAGGTACACAGACCTGGAGGTCCTGGGTTAAAGGTTCCCAGGTTGGGCCAAAAATTCTCGGTAGCAGCCCGGAATCGGAAAGTTGGAAGTGTGTACACTCCCATGCCTCGGAAAGCACGTAAAGTCGTTGGACCTGCACCTGAACTTTTTCCGGTCGTGTCGGATTGCCGGAATCCGATGGGACCATCGAATTATGAGAGCTAGGGAAGAGAGAGTCACCTGTGTTTGTAATATATCAATAATATTATCTCCTGCGCAGTTGGCTAATCACTCTTGAGATTGGCTGCTGTCGCTGAAATCGGTCTGGAGAACATTACTTTTTCAGGGTTAATATTTTAATCGACATATTATGTAACCCTTAAGGCTATTTATCGTTTAGTGTGTGGCACTAAAAAGGTTTCTGTCTTTTTTATTAAATAACAGACATATCTTGTAAATATGGAATACAATATATTTTGAAGGAATGCACTTGAAAGAAAGTCGACTGAGGAGTTAGGTTGCTGCTAGCTTAGTATGGCAACAAAAATAAAAAGATCACAATCAATAAATTATTCGGACTACCTCTTTATAAAGATAAGATACTTAAAATCTACCCCTGATTTTAAAATGAAGTAAATAATCAGACTTTTGAATAGTATTATTTGAAGAACCGCTATTTACAAAATATAACCTAAATTTCGTCACGGTTCAACTAAAAAGACTTACAGTATAATTTTCTGCTTGACGAACGTTACTGATAGCCGACAAAAAACTCGGCGCTTGGCCAAATTGGCATTCAGTTAAAAACACCAAGATGCGAATAGGGTTGAAAAATAGACTTGCATAAAAGGAATACATTTCGTATTCCAGTCAATCTATTGGAATTTGAGTTTTGCATGATACTGTACGAGTTCCCTTTGGGCTTTGAACATGAATATAAAAATGAAATATCGATCAATGTTTCTAAAAGCATGAAGTACAATTTAAATATATATTTGAAATAGTAGTTAGAAATAATCAACACACCAGGAAGATAATAAATAAATATTAAAAAGTAGTCAATTACGAAAACAACTTTTACGGAAATAAAAAAAGGTCTATTACCGGATCATAAATATTGCTAAAAATCTAGCAGTCGATCTGTCATATACTCATGTTCTTGTACTTCAATTACTATTAACTATACAAGAATTACCATTTGGCTATGAATGTGTGTATGTGTGAATACGGTTGGGTGTGTGAATAGGTCAAACAACAGTAAGACCTTCCATCAGTAGGATAACCAAGGTGTGTATAAACACACCATGAGGTCTATGTCCTTACTTTTTATTCTAATATTTATGCGGAACAATTAAAAATGTAGCTTAGGCGAAATTCCGTCATGCTTAATAGTAACTGCCTGTCAAATCCCACTGCTGGGCTAAGGCCTCCTCTCCCTTTTGAGGAGAAGGTTTGGAGCTTATTTCATCACGCTGCTCCAATGCGGGTTTGGGAAATACACATGTAGCAGAATTTAAGTGAAATTAGACACATGCAGGTTTCCTCACGATGTTTTCCTTCACCGATAAGCACGAGGTGAATTATAAACACAAATTAAGTACATGAAAATCAGTGGTTGCACTTGTCCGGGTTCGGACCCGCGATCATCGTTTAATATTCCTGCGTTCTAGCCACTGAGCCATCTCGGCATGTTTAATTGGTAAACGAGTAGGAATATAATATTTTTCTACCATTAACTATTTCCAAACCGCAAATAAATTTAAATGTAAATCAATAAATATATTGAAAGTGTAAATTTTAAAATAATTAAAAAATAAGGCTTATTACATAAGGTTATGTGATATTAAATAATCGTGGAGCTACCATTCGATGATTTTCATGCAAAAATTTATTGATTTGAATGAATATATTATATTTAAAAACTTGTAAATGAAGATAGAATTCCATATAGTACTTAGAAACATTTTAAAATATTGAATTTGACGGCCTAACGGGTTCTTATAAGACATTTAAGAGACTCAAAAATTTTAATAAAGGCGATGTTGAAAGATTTTTCTATGTTTAAGGATTAGTTATAGTCTGGTGAGACAATTAAAAACAAACAAAGATATTTCTTTAAATATGCATTACAAGTATATATCTTTGCCAGATGTATTTTATATTCCTAAATATTAAAAAACACTTTTCCGACGTAATAAAACCTCCACAGTCTACGTAAAAGTGTTAAATAACATTTTGTTCCTCTTGAAGGGTGACGCACCACGTCATTTGGTAATGGATTTGAAACTATACGCGAGACTCACACTGATATCGTTAGAATATTATTTTGTGAACTTTTGACGTGTTCGCGATGTCAAGTGGATCTGAAACAAGAGTTTCAGGATTTTTAATGTCAAAATCAAGGTTTATTTAATATATACAAATAATTTACAATTTACGTGGTAAGTCTTTGGTACGAGAAAATAGTTTTTATTTTTAAGTACTTATTTTTTTAAAGTTTTTTTTTTTAATCGTTTTAGAAACTTCTATTGTTTTTACAATCAAGAATAATGTAAAATTAGCAAATCGAGGCAAGAGATTATGCGCAATGTATTCATATGCTGATAGGACGGCAATTTCAAAAAGACTCAGGAGAGCGTAGGCCCAACGACTCTGCGAGACAACAAGATGCTATTAAGAATTCCTTGACCGTTTTATCGGTTTGAATAAAACAGTCCAGGTCCGACCCCAGAGTTTGGACTGATTGCTTCTGAATCTATGGCCTTATAAGCTACAATAATAAGCAATTGGCAACGTATTTTTACTCACCGGCTAACAAAATTTCCCTTTTCAAAATTCGAGCAGTGTACGTCATACCTTTCTGTATTTCGTATTGAAAAGGGCGCGTGTTTTGTCACACATCACAATAGAATACTTTTAATAATGGAGCAATATACTCGACAAAGGATATCTTTTATGATTGAGCATATTAAAATCCTGTTTTTTTAATTTAAAAAAAAGGTTTAAATGAAATTGAAAAAGTAAATTTCAGTTATTTTTATTTCAAGATTTATTTTATTTATAACGTTGTAAATTCACTTTAAATTATTTTTATATAAATATCATAAATATAGATATTCTGTTTTTTACTGGTGGTAGAGCTTTGTGCAAGCTCGCCTGGGTACCACCCACTC
Organism: Nymphalis io; assembly: GCF_905147045.1. NCBI lineage: Eukaryota > Metazoa > Arthropoda > Insecta > Lepidoptera > Nymphalidae > Nymphalis > Nymphalis io. The sequence continues at coordinate 3,568,448 of NC_065910.1, read as the reverse complement.
ATCAGATGTTCTACCGCTAAACAGCATTACTTGGTATTGTTGTGTTCCGGTTTGAAGGGTGAGTGAGCCAATGTAATTACAGGCACAAGGGACATAACATCTTAGTTCCCAAGGTTGGTGGCGCATTGGTGATGTAAGCGATGGTTAACATTTCTTACAACGCCATTGTCTATAGGCGTTGGTGACCACTTACCATCAGGTGGCCCATATGATTTTCCACCTTCCTATTCTATAAAAAAAAGAAACCGAGATGGCCTAGTGGTTAGAACGCGTGAATCTTAACCTATGATCGTGGGTTCAAGCCAGGGCAAGTACCGCTGAATTTTCATGTGCTTAATTCGTGATTATAATTCATCTCGTGCTTGACGGTGAAGGAAAACATCGTAAAGAAACCTGCATGTGTCTAATTTCATTAAAATTATGTCACACGTGTATTCTACCAACCCGCATTGGAGCAGCGCAATAGAATAAGCTTTAAACCTTCTCCTCAAAAATGAAGAGGAGGCCTTAGCCCAGCAGTGGGACACTATAGGCTGTTACCATAGATATTCTGTATGTGTATATGTCACTGAACTCCTAAACGGCTGGACCGATTTTAATGACTTTTGTGTTTTTTAATAGGTTATTTAGATTCAACCCCGGTAGTTGATCTCCATTCGCGTCCAGAATTTGTTTTTAACTGAAATATATATAAAATTCTTAATTTACCTTTACGAAATCAGAACGAGCATAAAAAATAAACATAACAAATATAAAACAATTTCCTCAACTATTTTGTCACCGGAATTTAAATTCTAATATTCAATATAATATTACATTGTCATAGAATAAAATAAAATGGATTCACTATCCTCCTTTTTTTGAACCTTATTCTCCAAAAGCCGGTTAAAACTTTTGTGCTTACATTTGCACCTTACGTTTAGGTTAAAGGATAAATACCTCGTCATCTTCACGACAGCGATGAAAGCAATCCAAAGAGTAATCAAATCTATAATACCTTCCTCAATTTAACTTACTGACAGTGTGAAGTGTACCACGCGCTTCAACATCCATGAAAACAGAAAATGACTCTTATGACACCGTAATAAGATCCAATAAAAACAAACGGGAATGCAAATATAAATTAGTAAAATCGAATGAGGAAAATTACGTGTTCCATTTCCAAAGGAATATAAGCCTTATGTGAAAATATTAAAGTTGTATTTGATATGAAAGTAGCAACGAAGCGCATAATTTTAGGCAATGTTTCGATACTTCGTTAGTATTCCAGTCACGGAATTGTAACAGAAAGTTGTTGAAGTAAACCACTTCTGTCTGATATGAATGAGTGTGAAGCAACTCGGATAGTCAAACACACACACAACTTTATGTGTGTTTGCTTTATCGGTGGTAGTATACATTTTAAAATATAAACAAATATAGCAAGCCATGAGTTATAGAACTCTTTATACTTCAATATACAAAAGAATGTGTAAATAAAAAGTCCTACCGCGAAACAGCAAGACTTAGTATGAAGCACAGGGGACATGTTGGTTCCCAAAGTTGTGGGCGCATTAGTGATGTAAGAGATGGTTAATATTTTCTTAAGCCACCACTTACCATCATGTGGCCCATTTGCCATTACCTACTTGAACCACAAAAAAATATTATTATAGAAATAGCGATGTATTATTTTAATGGAGAAATAATTATATAAACATCGCAATGTGTAAGCAATACAACAAATATTTTCTGTGTCCTGTAGCAATACTGTAAGGTCTATATACTGTCTTTTTAATATCTTCTTCTTAAGGGTAATATTCTTTGTTAGATTAGTTTTTCTACATTTCACATCGAAATCCAATTATATATATATATATATATATATATATATATATATATATATATATATATATATATATATATATATATAGTTATTCATAATAACTTAATGTAGGTATAACAAGGATTTATTGTTACAGATCACAATACGCAAGTATAATTAGGTACTAAATAGGTAAACCGACAGTTTCGCCTTGGAGGTGTGGACTGGTCGGTTTCTCAAACGCCACTCCATTTCTCGAATGCAAGTGTTTTTATAAACAGTCACCCCACTCCCCAACACGACTCTGTCCACGTGACTTCACCAACGAAAGAAGTCACCGCGTTTACCCGTTACTACTATAGTCAATTCAGCTACTTTTAATTAAAAGTATTGTTTTTCCACGACATATATATATTACTTTTATATTATTTTTAATTGTTATATTCCTGTTTTTATTTTTATTTGAAACGAGTATGTGCGCAAACACAAGTACACTCTATTAACTCAGTATTATATTTTGATGGGACGGCAATCCGACACAATCGTATAGAATTTCGGCACGTTATGACCAACAGTTTTATGTAAGTTTTGCAACTTTTAAACTTCGAATTGCAACTGAAAGTTTTACTTGGCTTCAACCCAGGACCAGAGGACAAATTTATAAGCTAGTTTCACAACAGACAGACAGACAAAGAACGAACAAAAGATTCTATATTATACAGCTAACAAATGACATTGATAGACGGCTCCTATAATTTGTGTTATTTCATAAGATTATTTATAGATAGACTTAAAAAACGAATGTAAAACTATTTTAAAATGTATATAAATAGCACATAAAGTAAATGGTGCCAAGCGGTAAACTTGTACCGGCCATGTTCGGACAATGTCCGGATGTGTTTAGTGACGACTGATGGCTTCCGTACAATACAAAAATACACGAACGTATCTTTTTTTTTTTTTTTTTTTAATATTCGCCGGGAGGGCAAATGACTCTACTCCACCTGTTGGTAAGTGGTAGTAGAGTCCAAACGCGACGACGGCCAGTACAGACGGGAAAAACGTTCTGCACTAGCCGCCTTCGCCTTGCCGGCCCGCAAGATGCCTCTTCACGCCTCGTTTGAAGGAACCCGGGTTGTAAGAGGAGGGGAACACGTGAGCTGGTAAGGAATTCCATTTTTTGGAAGTGCGACAAAGAAAGGAGTTGCCAAATTTCTTTGTTCGCGATGGAATTGATGTCACAGTTAGGCGGTGACATCGAGAACCAGCTCGCGTGGACTTAAGAAGGAAGGGGGAAGCAGGAATTAGAGAGAATAATTCCTCAGAGCACTCGCCGTGATACAATCGATAGAAAGCGCTCAGTGCTGCTATCTCACGACGCAATTGTAAAGGTTCAAGGGTGTTTGTGACCTTTACGTCGCCAATAATGCGTACGGCACGTCGCTGCAACCGGTCCAAGGCCTCAAGTAGGTACTTAGCGGAGCCATCCCAAAGATGCGAGCAATATTCCATGCAAGACCGTACCTGTGTTTTGTACAGCAGGTACAGTTGTTGTGGCGTGAAAAAGCGCCGCACCTTGTTCAGAACTCCGAGTTTCCGTGAAGCTGTTTTTATAACAGCCTCGATGTAATCCCTTGGACTAAGGTCGCAGCGAACGTCAATCCCCAGCATGGCGATTTTGCTTTGCATCACCAGCGGAGTACCACAGAGGGAGGGAAGAGGGGAAAATGTTGACTTTTTCGCCTTGAGAGCGCATACCTGTGTTTTCTTGGCATTAAACTCAACAAGATTATCAGAGCCCCATTTGGCGATGAGATCTAACGTCCTATCGAGTTCAATGACAAGATTCTTCCGCCTCTCCTCAATTTCCGCTCGCCCAGCCACTGCGCGTCCGTGGTATCCACCATGCACTGTACTATCGTCTGCATAGCAATGTATGTTCCCAAGAGAGAGCATATCATTGATATGCAAAAGAAAGAGTGTGGGAGATAGCACAGATCCCTGGGGGACCCCAGCATTCACTACATAGAATTGTGAAGCGCAACCATCAACTAAAACACGAAGGCTACGCTTGTGTAGGAAGCTGGCAATCCAGGTGCATAGCTGAGCAGGCAGACCATATGCCGGCAGCTTGGAGAGAAGACTTCTGTGCCAGACCCTGTCGAAAGCCTTGGAGATATCGAGGCTGACAGCCAACGATTCTCCATGCTTGTCGATAGCTTCACCCCAGAGGTGCGTTACGTACGCTAGAAGATCACCTGTGGACCGTTTTGGTCGAAACCCGTATTGACGATCATTAATTAAAGAGTGATCTTCTAGGTAATGGATCAGTTGGTTGTTTAAAATCCGTTCCATCACCTTACAAAGTACTGAGGTGATAGCTATTGGCCGATAATTTGCCGGGTCAGACCGATCCCCTTTTTTGGGAACCGCTTGCACATTAGCTCTTCTCCAAGCCTCCGGCACACTTCCCGAAGAGAGAGAAAGTTGGAACAGGCGCGTTAACACAGGAGACAGCTCCGCTGCGCACTTCTTCAGCACTATGGCTGGTATTCCATCGGGACCGCTAGCTTTCCGTACATGAAGTGATTGCAGCTCCGCACGCACATCACGTTGCCTGATTTTAATGTCAGGCATCGTATGGCCACATGCAGGTATTGTAGGTGGCAGTGCACTACAATCATCGATGACGGAATTGTCGGCAAAGAGTTTAGCCAGGAGATCAGCTTGCTCTTGCGGACTGTGATTCTATTACATTTAATGTTTATAGTAAAATTTGTAACAATATTGTCACAAACAAATGACTAGACTAGAATGATCGTAAACGTTTTCCATTTTTTCACCGTTTTATATCCTCTTATATACACGCCAAAGTATACACATCCGTTGCCAAAGAACATGAATAATAATTATTTTCAGAGTATAAAATTACTGTGTATTACAGAATACTGATTTAAGAGTTTTGACATACTTAATATTAAAAATTTTACACAGTCAAGCACTTTCGTAAGAGGGAGTACTATCCGTGGCTCATTAATATTCGTACATATACTTTGTACTCTATAAATCGTATTTCAATCTAATTATTGAATTTAATTGAACATTTTTTGTTAATCACTAGCAAACCAACTGCTTCTATATATTTTATAACATGTGTTGTATATTTTAAAATATGTTTTTCATTAGTAATAATAAGCAAGAAATTCTAACCATGGATTCTAAAAGTTTTCGTTGTAAAACAATAAAATAAATAAAGAAAAGTTTTCACTTAATATATAGTTACTACTATAATATATAGTATAATAGTTAATACTTTTTATTTTGAAATGAAACTATATTCATCAATAAAGTAAATAGTTAAGAAAATATTTTCAACTTCCTGATAGATTAATTTAAAATCGATTGCTAAAACTAAGTGGCTTTACCTTCTCTCCTAAGATAATCGAATATAAGTGTAATATTGCCTTTCATTACTTCATTAGAACTCGTTATAGTAACTAAAATGGAAGTTGGGTATGCTATTATGTTAGTTATTATGAAGTGTTACCCAGAGCTTGTGGTTACACTTCATTATCAGAGCACCGTTGTGAAGCCGACGTATTAAAACTGGTGGCTTTAATAAAATATTTTTAAATGATATTTTTTTAAGAATAATATTTCACCTAGTTTCCGACTTCATGAACTTAATACATTCTTCCCGGAAGAGGGTATTCGATTATATATTTCGGGACCTCCCTTGGAATTGAGACCCGTATCCAACCATCGGTCCAACCATCACGATAGCACGCGCAAGAGATCCAGTGACGCCTCCAGAATAGACTGAATGGATATTGCTGGGTTTTTTTTTGAGGTTCTTCCTGCACATTCGGCGCTAGTGAGACCCAAATTCAAAACGCCCCACATTGTGGAAACGGGTAAATTCCTTTTCAGCAAAATAACGGTATTCGATTATATAATGAAATTCCGCTAATCATTTTACATTTACTAATAAATCATATCACATTAATGAGAGCTATGATGGCCCAGCAGTTAGAACGCGTCAATTTTAACCGGTGATCGTAGGTTCAAACCCGACAAGCATCACTGAATTTTCGTGTATGGAATAATATTAGTAATGATTTAATTCTTTCATAAAAAATAATAGATTTATTCCCATTTATTTTCTCACCATAGCTTATTTGTTTGCGTTTTTATTTATGATTTCCTTTTGATTTTTCGAGAAGTTTCGAAACGCCCTTGAACATTTTATCGTAAACGTGAATTCGAACGTCGAAACTGGTTCAAAGTAGTTAACCGCTAAATGTTTTCAATACTTTATTTCGAAAATATTATTTAAAACACCGGAGCTAGTTTAAGAGTTTCGGAAGAGGGTACGAGTATTTTTTATTTTCTCGCCAAAATCAGAACGATGTCAAATATTAAAACGTCATTCATTAGTCGAAACGAAATCAATTGACGTTAAAGCGTTCTCCGGTCTAAGCGAATTGTTAGGTCGTTCGAATTTTAAAATTCAATAAACACAACGACTTCCCTTGGAAAGTAAAAAGCAGCAGTAAAATCAAACAAAATCTATATAGTTCACAAGTGCAGCTCGCGTAGTGTTTTCTTAAACAATATGCGCAGTTTTGAATCGTGGTTTTGTCTATGAAATATTATTATATTTCTAAAATATAATACACATACCACAAAAGGACCACCAGCAGTGCTATTCTGTAAGAACTCACTTCATTACGATTATCGATTCAAATATCTTGGACCTCTGACTTGAAAGACGACACGGATATAGAGAGGGAACGAAGGGCTTTGTCTGTCAGAGCCAATATGATTGCTCGCAGGTAAAAATATTCGCATGCAGATTTGACTGTCAGTACTTGAATAATTGCAATGTGATTCATGTACTGACTAAAAATGAATATTAATATGTGAATTGACAATAATTACATTCATGACATTGTTCAATTTAAATTTATTTTTGATTTAATTTAATGGAATTTAATATAATTAAATTTTAAATATTTGATTGTCTAATTTAATATAATTTAATGTGATTGATTTCTTTTGATTAGTGTGAATTTGAATTGATTTGATTTAATTCAAATTTTATTTTGATTTAATTAATATATATTTGATTTAAATAATTTTAGTTTAATTTGGTATTATAATTTAATTCGAATTACTTTAATCAATTCTAATAAATCTAATTTATAATATGTAAAACCTGTAAAATATTATTATTGTAATTTTTGTCTTTTTACTATTTATTTGTATTTATGATCCCCGTTTGGTCGAAATAAATGATTTTATTATTATTATTATTATTTTGTTGCTTATTTTTAGTAATATCGGTATATACCGGTAAATTAATGATCACGGACCAAAGTCAAGTGAACATCATCTGGGTCCTAATTGAAAATTTTAAATAATCTGTATGTTTGGCAATGTAATGTGATCTTTGTCTGACTGGATAAATTTTCTTACTATCATACACGTGTTCAATATTGCAGCTTTTTGTAATTGAATAAACGTATGTGGATTATTATTATTATTATTATTATTATTCAACCGTGAAATTTTGAAAACCGACTTTTGGTGTTATACTATTTTGATGCGTGTATTCTTGAAATGTTATAATTATTATGGTCAATGTCGCGTATCACTATCTGACATTTCACGACCGATTTCTTCGGTGTGTCTCGACTTTGTTTTTACAAAAGAGCCCTACTGATGTTAAATGGTCTCCACCGCCCGAAGACATTGGCGCTGTAAGAAATATTAATCCTTTACATCGCCAATGTACCGCCATGGAAACTAAGGCGTTTTGTCCCTTATACCTGTTGTCACTGGCTCACTCACCCTACTAAACGGAACCCATCAATATTAAGTAGTACTGTTTTGTTGTAAAATTTTTGACGAGTGGGTAGTACGATTAATCAATTATTCAGATTATTTTTTTCCAAGTTTATCAAAAACAAAACAATAATATACAGTACCTACCCAAAGGGGCTTGCACAAAGCCTCACCCAGTGAAGTAAAATTGAAAATATTAAAATATAGTGTAATAAATACAAAATAAATATATAAAACAATTTCAGGGGAACTGCATTTAAGCCGATAGGCGACGATACATAAAACAAGTCGCAGTTGTATCGTAAACATAGTGTGGCCCTGCATCCGCCGTTCACACGGATTAAATATGATTTGGCCACAAACCAAATTTTCGTTGAACGCGTTCACCACAAACCGAACGCTCACTAGAGTTCGTACAAAGCGCCGCGATGCGCGTTTCAATTTGCCTAATTAATTTCCGTATTGCCTTCGACTTTGTGGTCGTCGTAACAATAATTATTGTTTTGTTTTCATTTCACGTTATAATTGATAAAGACTGCTGAATACTGTTTCACTTGAAATTATGGTATATACATCTAAATATATGTTTCTTATATAATAAATAAATAGCACTAAGGTACTCACCTAATATCAATCTCCATATGTAAATTTAGATGGATCAAAAAAGCAAAATTTATAAAATATCTTGAAGTAATGTTTCCAAGAAAATCTATAAACAAGCATAATAATAAGCAGCTAAGATATGTGGCTGAATGAAAAGTTATAAAAACTGCCTATGTGGTGCCTGGGGTAGTGCAGTTAAAAGTTATATTGAATTAGACCAGGCTTAAAGACTTATTATAAAAATATTCAAACCGACATCATTTCCAACATCAAAGCTATATAATATGGCAGAAGTTATATTAGTTAGGCTGACTGTTTGTCCTTAGTGTTGGTCTTAGACAACACGAGCTCCAACAGTTTGATCAAAATCACCCAGCGTAGTGTTATATAATACGTGTATTTTGACGGAGAAAATAATTAAACTTTACTTTTTGTATCTCCAAACTACACATATAAAATAACTGCCTACTTTTATTTTACTATCCCGACCGAAGTCGACGAAGAATACTAAGATACTAATTACCATCTATCAAATATTATTTAATGGGCACAAATTTACAATTGGCATTTATAAATAATTGACATAATACTAATAGTAATGCGAAAGTAACTGTCAGTCTGTGACACTTTCAAGACTAAACCACTGAAGTAATTTTGATGAAATTTGCTATGAAGCAAGCTTGAATCCCAAAAAAGGGAGCAGATATACATACTGTTACATTTTATACCCAATACCTGACCATTTCCAACAACGCGGGCGAAGCCACGAGCGAAAACTATTTCTTAATAAAGTATAAATAATGGTATTAGAATATAATTACATGTAATTTGGAAAGATTATTTGGATATTGTAAATATTATTTTTATATTTTATTTCATTTTGTAATGTTTATATATGTATAAATTTTAATTGTATTTAGATAAAAGTAAATTAAGATTAGCCGAGATGGCCCAGTGGTAAGAACGCGTGAATCTTAACCGATGATCGTAAGGTTAAACCCGGGCAAGTACCACTGAATTTTCATGTGCTCAATTTGTTTTTATAATTCAGCTCGTGCTATACGGTGAAGAAAACATCATGAGAAAACCTGCATGTGTTTAATTTCTGCCACATGTGTATTCCACCAACCCCCATTGGAGCAGCGTGGTGGAATAAGATCCATACCTTCTCCTCTAAAAGGGAGAGGAGACCTTAGCCCAGCAATGGGACATTCATTAATTAATACTACAAATTAAGAATACTATTATATTTGCATGCCAATTAATTGCATATTGTAAGATTCATATCAGTAATGTTACATTTAATGTAAGTCAATTTATGTAAATAAATATATTGAATTGAACTTAATTAAAAATAAAATAGAATAATAGCAGCAGAAATATATTTCCATATTATAGTTGATAAACTTAATTTGTCCCTTTTCAAACGTGGGATTAATTAATACGTTACAAGCTAAGCACATTTAACTAAACAGTCGCCGAATGCGAGCATCTTAAATACGCCTTAACATTAAATTTTACTCCCAAGGCAATGCCTTCGCTTAATCTCTGTGTGGTACTAGTATCAATGGATATATTTATTTTATGATGTTTTTTGAAATAAGAATTCCTAATATTTTTTTTATTGTTTAAGATTTTTATTAGACAAAAGTCTATACAATGTTTTATGAATTGGTTAAAATAATGATAAAATATCAAACAAACATCTGTGTGTAAAAGGGCTGCTAGGTTAACACACAAACATGTTTCTATACCTACCTAAAGTAGAATATACCTACCTAATACTTTGAATATATTTTGTTTAACTAACAGACACCGAAAAGAGTCAATGATTGTAATTGTTTTAGTAAACTGGCACACATTCCAAGTCAATGAAGAAGTCATCTGGACTTTACGATGACAAATGCAAAACAATATTTATTTTACAAATGAATACCGTAACTCTATCATGAGCCGAGATGGCCCAGTGGTTAGAACGAGTGAATCTTAACCGATGATCGTGGGTTCAAACACGGGCAAGCTCCAAACCTTCTCAAAAAAAGGAGAATAGGCCTTAGCCCAGCAGTAGATTGTGATGCTTCCTGGTAATAATTGTGTAGGTGCATTAAAATAACATTATTATAAAATAAAGATAAACATACACAGGTACACTAAAGGCGCGGACAACAATGTCACTGGAGATACAAATACTAGCAAAAATGCTTAAGTTACATTATTTTCTTGTAAATCCACAAAAACAAGACATATGTAATTATAAACTGCAGTGCTATCCTGTGGGAACTCACTTCATTACTCACCCGTTAAATAACCGACTTATAGCAATATACTATTATGATGCGTGTGTTCTTGAAATGTTATAATTATTATATTAAATATTGCATATCACTTTTGACTTTTACGACCGTTTTCTGCGGTGAGCTTCGAGTTACTGTTATAGCCTTACTGTTAATCATTATTGAAATGTTTTTTTATAGAATAGAATAATTGTTTTTAGAATAGGTAGGTGGACGAGCAAATGGACCACTTGGTGGTAAGTGGTCACCACCGCCCATAGGTATTGGCATTATAAGAAATATTAAGCATCGCTTACAAACCAATGTGCCACCAACCTTGGGAACTAAGATATTATGTCCATAGTGCCTGTAGTTTCACTGGGTCAGTCACTTTTGAAACCGGAACATAACAAAAAATAACTACTGCTGTTTTTCGGTAAAATAACTGATGAGTGGGTGCTACCTACCCAAGCAAGCGTGCACAAAGCCATACCAACAAGGCAAAGCCTTACCACCAAGAAATTAACGTTTGATAATAACGTATAATAACGTAAATGATTATCACAGTAATATGCAAAGAGTAAAGATATTCGAATACATAAAACTAGTTAATTGAACAATACATTTTCACGGCAAAAATGACACATAGATACATAACCGCTGTCACTCAGACCATACGCTAAAACAGAGGTGTCTGAAATAAGTAATCCTCTATCAATGTCATGAAAACGCACCTGTTACTGACATTATGGGGATTTATCAAGCTGCCATTTTCTTGTCTCTGTGGAAGGTCATAAATGCTTTCAGGTTTGTGTTCGAAGGTACCAACTGTTATACATATATATATATAATTTGGGAACTTTATCGTAATAAATTTGTAAGATTCATAACGAATAATCAAAAATAATCGAAAATGTTTTTGGGCATTGGGGACCACCTAACATCAGGTGGCCCATTTGCCCGTCCGTCTATAACATAAAAAAGTAAGACCTTAAATGTATAAGTAAACAATTATTATCGATAGAACTCGCACTTTCACACAAACAACAAAATCTTTGTATAGTTCCAACTCGATCGTATAAATAATGCATGAACTCATATAATGCGAACAAAAACAATTTATGCATATTTTATATAGAAAAAGAGTTCGAATTTTGAAATAATATTATAACAAACAAAAGTTCCTTATAAATATGTAAATAATAAATGCTATGATAACATACGTATCCGGATAACGTGCTATTGTTTTTTATTCGTCGAGGCGACGACCGCTAAGAATTTATACATAGCTTAAAGAACAATTTATAAGGATCTTTGTGTTCATCGAAATGCTTAGTTTCGTCACAAAACAAACATAACAAAATCAATCGAAAATGAAAATGTAGTTTATATAAGGCAGCTCTAAGCATTTCTGAATCGACATTTTATAAATTAAAATCTACAGCAATGCTTTTCTGTAATTACAGGCACAAGGGACATAACATCTTAGTTCCCAAGGTTGGTGGTGCATTGGTGATGTAAGCGATGGTTAACATTTCTTACAATGCCAATGTCTGTGGGCGTTGGTGACCACTTACCATCAGGTGGCCCATATGCTCGTCCGCCGTCCTATTCTATAAAAACAAAAAACAACGCACTTCATTACTCACCTTTGTAATTTTGACAAGAGACTTATGGTGATGTACAATTTTGATGCGTGTATTCTTGAAATGTTATAATTTGTGCATTTCACATTTGAGCGTTTTCTCTGGTGATTTTCGAGGTTGTTCATACAGTATAGCGACTGATGATAAATGAAAAACTACACACAAATAATAAAGTTTAAACACATTTTAAGTATGAAATATATGTATAAATATATAATACCATTTTCAGATTCTATTTCGATTTGAATCATATTGGTGCACCTTAGACAGACAGCCTGATGGCAAACGGCATGCTCTCTTAATATTAATATGCCTTCATGCTCCTTAGTGTGTGGGGGGCGTTTATAATATATACTTCGTTGCTCTTTATTTTTATAAGAATAACAAAAATATATTTAATTTACTAGAAAGACTTTATATTTTTACTTTACTTTATACTTTATTGTATTGGTTTAAATTTTTTTTTTATTTGATGTCTAAAACATTAGTATCAAAAGCTTTATCTTTATAAAACACTATGTCATCATTACTGTTACGTCTATTATCTGACATTTACTGTTACGTCTAGGGATTATATTTCTAATCTATTTGATAGGCATTAAAACATTATCGAACAAGAACATCATGTGGGTGATAACGGCGACTAAATATAATTTCGTCTCGGCTTCATCAGAAAATCTTATTATTGTAATGTTACAGACAAAACTCATAAAGTGTTAACATCATTTTTATTCAATAATTTTGAATTTGGAACACACATATTTTTAACACCCGACCTAAAAAGAAGTATGTATATACTCGTATAATAGGGTATTATAAGTTTAGGGTGAATATCGATGTCTGTCAATGGCAGCCTAGCTCCCAAACGAAAGGACTTATTTTGATACGGTTTTTCTGTTTGAAAGCTGCTGTAATCGAGATGGTTGTTAGCTATAAATTATGAAGACCTTGTTTGAACATTGTTCCGTGTGAAGATCATCAGCTCCTACTTGACAAAACCATAAATAACAGGTCTGATGCTTTGAAATTGTAGTCTCGCAACTTAGGGCAAATGTAAGTTAAAGTCTGGATATTTTTAGACGAATAAATTTAGAACATTTTTACAATTTTTTTTTATAGTTAACCCCAAGATTTTTGCCTTGAATTTTAAATAATTTGAAAATAGGATTACTAAGTTAATCTGAATAATATATCCAAAATTAAGTAAATAATTTGATACTTTTGGAAACAACTGTACTATCAAAAATTCAGCTCGAATGTAGATTTAACGACCCGATAAAACGCTACAAATTCATTTGGCCAAAATTTTACGTATGACGGTTATAATTTTAATTTCTTACTGCGGAATATCAAGAATAACGTTTTCCATTCGAAGGGAAATTGTATAAAATTGATGAGGATTTTCTGGTTCCGATTTTAGTATTGACAAGCTAAGACTGTAGCTTTTATTACATTTACACATAATATATACTAATATTATAAATGCGAAAGTAACTCTGTCTATCTGTTACGCCTTAACGGCAATACTGAACCGATTTTGATGAAATTTTGTATGAAGAAAGCTTGGACCTCAAGGAAGGACATAGGTTACTTTTTACATATATAACCAGCGCACCCCCAATACTCGAGCGAAGCCGAAACTACTGGGTACGTACCACCCACTCATCAGACATTCTACCGCAAAACAGCAGTACTTGTTATTGTTGTGTTCAGTACAGTTGTTTTTAGTGTACAGGCACAAGTAACATAACATCTTAGTCCCCAAGGTTGGTGGCGCATTGACGATGTAAGCGGTGATTATCATTTCTTACGATGACAATCTCTATGGGCGTTGGTGACCACTTGCCATCAGGTGACCCATATGCTCGTCCACCTTCCTATACTATAAAGAAAAACTAGTTTATAATAAATTTCTTTTTCGGAATTGGAATTTTCCTTTTTTTTACTTTTTTATTTTACACTTTTATAAAAATAGATTCCAGCTGCGTGTGAGAAGAGATATTAAGTACCCTATATCCTTTTTCTATACTAATGACAACGTGTATACAAAATTTCATAATGATCGCATGAGTAATTAAAACGTAAAAGCCTTAAAGCGTTACAAGCTTCGCATTTATAATATTTGAAAGGTTTTGATTCCGACTCCGTTTTATCGATCAATATGGACGCTAGCACATACATATTACCATGCATATTCAAAGTTATACGTTTTTATACAAATTAGATTACATAATATTTTAAAAATCTATTCAGAACAAATAAAATTAACTATATGACCTCATTTTCCCTTTATATATCTTTGTATAAAAGCAAATAAAATCATAACTACCTATAAATCTTTATGAAGCACCAGGATATCATAGGCCCGCAGAAGGCGAGTCACCTTTACGACCGATTCCAATGTAACGACGCTAACTGTACGGTTGAGGTGGATCGTAAAACCAACAACACGTACTTATAAATTCTACGAGATGAATAACCTTCTGAATTTATGCGGGTTATGTATAATGTATCTTTCGGTGATATTTAAATATAAATGAGATACATGAATGGATTGCGTCTTCGTTACGTTCAAAATTATTTAATGCTAAAATATTACATGATCAAGTAAAAAATAACAGACAAAGAAGAAAACTTGTTCAGTTACAAGATATGTGATACAAATTAATCTACACTATTACAAATGCGAATGTAACACTGACTGTTACACTATCAAGGCTAAGCCACTGAACCGATTTTGATAAAATTTAGTATGGAGTAAGCTTGAACCCCAAGGATAGACATAAAATATTTTTTTACCAAAAAACCGCCTCTCTCTCTCTCTCTCCCTGACACGTGGGCAAAGCCGCGGGCGAATACTGGTTAACAATAAAATTATGCAGTGCCCATAAAAAGTTTCTTTTCGGAATATCATACGAAACACCCAGCTTTCCTTATGATACTTTATATCCATTGATCACGAGATCAATTAACATGACAGATTAAATAAAGTAGTTCCGGATTCAAACCGGCAACCTTAGATTGAGATCTACATATTGTATCGAATGACCCATTACGACCATGGGGTGGTATTCTAACTAAAATAATAGTTTATTTTAATAAATATATTTCTAATAAATTGTCATTGTGGTTTAATATAATTATGTAATTGTTGGTTGTAGGAATTGGTTATATTATTGGTCATAATTATTATAATAATGGTTCAAAAATAATCCGACCATATGTTCTTTTAATTGGCATTTATGGTTGAAGTTTAACAAAACATATTTAAATACATTTGATTATTTAACGGAGTAACATTTTATTGTTAAACAAAGAAAACGCTTTGGTGGTAGGGTTTTATACAAGCCCGTCTTGGTATGTACCTGCTACTGATAGTATATTCATAGTTTTTAATATATACACCATTCTACCTATTGACCGCGTAGAATTTTATTGTATATAATATACTTATTAATTAAACAATATCAATATATATAATAGTAAATAACATATAACAAACGGTAAGATAGATTAGAAATTAGAGGATGATAGATCGCTTTACTCAATACAGTTTATATTACAAAAAATAAATAAAGAAACAGCCTGTGAGCCCCACTGCGGGGCTCAGGCTTAAACTTCCTGTGAGAAGACGTTTTCTCTTTGTTCTCCAAATTCTTCCCTCGTGAGCCGGAACAGATAGCTAGTTATATATTATATAATAGTATAATAATAATGTCCTCCAGACCGATTTCGACCACGGCGGCCAATATCAGGAGAGATTAGCCAACTATGCAGGAGATGTTATAGTGCACAAGTGTATACGCAAACACAGTGCACTCTCTATTTCTTAACTCTCATAATCCGATGGGACGGCAATCCGACACGACCGTAACAGCTTTACGTGCTTTCCGAGGCACGGGAATGAATGAGGCACTTCCAACTTCCAGACTCCGAGCTGCTACTGAGAATTTTCTAACAGAAAAAACCAATAAATTTTTACTGACCTGACCTGGGAATCGAACCTAGCACCTCCAGTTCTGCGGCCTTACATCAAGCCACTAGACCAATGAGGCAGTTATATAATTGTATATTACTATAGTGCCTGGATTAAAATAGTAGTGAACATTAAAATAAACAGCTTTATTTATAAACGTTACTTAGCGGCTGTTCAGTTAAAGACAGATTTTGCTCTTACTGTCATTATTATTTAAGTAATCACTAGCTAGGCAACGCTTATAAATAAGGCTGATAATCTTTTAATATTATTTAAACAAACGTATATATTATTAACCTTCGTATACATCGCCAATATAACACCAACCATAGGAACTACAACGTGCTAAATCCCTAGTTCCTAATTTTAAATTACATTGGATACCTACCACACACCCATGTATACCTGATACTTGAATTTTTTTTTTTAAAGAATAGGAAGGCGGACGAGCATATGGGCCACCTGATGGTAAGTGGACACCAACGCCCTTAGACATTGGCATTGCAAGAAATGTCAACCATCACTTACATAGCCAATGCGGTCCCTTGTGCATGTAATTACTCTGGCTCACTCACAATGCAAACCGGAACACAACAATATCAAGTACTGCTGTTTTGCGGTAGAGTATTTGATGAGTGGGTGGTACCTACCCAGACGAGCTTGCACAAAGCCTTACCACCAGTGGTGTTGCTTGCCTGAAAGGTAATTAGGTTGTCCATGTGTTATGTAATTAATTTTTAATAATTGTTGTTTACTTTAGAGTATATTTTATCTATCTTTCTATGTTTGACGGATAAAAAATAACATTAAATATTTTACTAAATTAGACTTGTCATATTAGATGTTTGATTACATCATACAGCTAACACTACAAGGAATTGAAATATTTACTTGACTATGCTATACTATATGACCTGAAAATATGTTTATCCTGGCCGCCTAGCGATGTGAAAATTGCTCCTTCAATATTGATCCTGGCCATTACTGTATTCAACTACAGAAAGCTTGACACTAAGCGTCAGGGGAAAATGTAGTATTAGTAAACCTCATTAAAATATGTTATATAATGACAATATATTATCATTATATAAGATGATAATATATTATCATGTTATTATATAATATATTATCATCGTATGTTATATTATGATATATATACGTATATATAACATACATACAAGACGGATGCGAGCTGCTTATGATCGAGTCGTTAACGGCAAATAATATATTATATTATCATTAAATAAAAATTATTTACAAACTCTCAAGCAAATTCAAAAGATTCCTTAACATTTTAAACTTCGAAGATTATTTATACACAAATATATATAAAACGAAAAAACACCTAAAATGCATTACTGCAATCCCAATTTACGAGATAAAAATGTACAAAATAAAACTTCATTACCTCGAACCTCGACAGTCGACAGAAAGTCGACATTTAAAGTACTCAACTATTTAGAAGTCCACTTGACTTTTCACCGCGAATTAGCTGTCCCTGCATTGCGTAGTTGTAAATAAGTAAGTACTCGCTCAGCGATCCCGTCTCGAATTCTCGGTGGAGTTCTATTGGGTCTCACCACACTTAACGCTGTGAAATCGCCATCAGTCGCTTTTATTCTTAATTTTGTCGACATAACAATAAAATTGGAATCCCACTTCACGTGGAGCTGTTGTCTGTCGTTATTATCCTAACTAATGTTTTAATGAGAAAGTGAGTTTGCTTATTTTTTTTTATGCATTCAAGTCTTAAATACGCAACTGATCAGTTTTGCGTGCACGTTTCCAAGGTGTTTCTGTGAAAGGACATACGTTACCAAATCCTTTTTCAGATCAAGAATTTATTCGTGAAAGCATTACTGAGTTTCCTACCTTATATATAGATAAGTTACGATTTGCATTGTGACCAAATAACGTACCTGCGAATAAGTTTGGATCTTCCCCTAAAAACATAGAGAACTTACAGGAGGAAAAGTAGTGAAATTTTAATACAGGTTGGCCCTATTAACCGCGGAAGGTTTTTCTTATTCGATTCTCTTACTATTTAGTGATTCTAAACGCCACTAGTGTTTTTATTACCTAGAAAATTTATTTTTATATTTATTTCACATAAATATAAAAAATAAAATAAAATAGAATCCTCTAGCAACCACACTATCATGAATGAGCAAGTGTAACCAGTGTGCCAATTTCTATAGGAGCTGGCGGCAACATACCATCCGATGATGGTACCTCCTATCTATGATAATAGCAGAAATATGCTTAATTAATTTAAAACTAGAATTTTCTTCAAAATATATTTTACTTAAAATGAAAGATAAATAAAAATATGAAGCACTTATTATATAATAATTTAATAAGTTACCAATTTTTTTCTCAAACATGCTTTTATTAATAGTTATACCGCGAACACCACCTAAGTTTAAAAAAAACTAAGCCCCGTTACTATGTTTAGTATGCCTCTATAAACAGTAAAACGAAGATTCTCGTGTTAAAGGATATTAGATTTCATTGTCAGAATGCAACAGTAATTGAAAAATATCACGCTGGAAGTGTGTGCATATTTTTAGCTCCACTATCTGGATTCAACTGTGATATAAAACAGTTTAATCCTCCTAATCTAATAGGAATAGTTTAAATACTTCCACTCATTCAATTTTTTCAAATATCATTTATTCACTCTCAATTTATTCTACCGCCAAACAAGCAATAGTTTTCATTAGTGAAGTCCTCATATCTCAGCCTTAAGGCTGATAACCGATGTTTTTATAGTTCAAGGAGACTAACTTAGACCCATTAGTTAATGGCGGCTTCATTATTTCTTAGTCGTGTTCTCATGGCTGCTTGTATGACAAATAGGTATACGAATTCAGTTGATATCGGTTCTGGATCACACATCGAACACCGCAATGCTACTCTGTATTTGACAAAATCAAAATATTCTTTATTCATGTACATGTTGTACGCCCATAAATACATTTTTAAATCGCCATGTTACAGTGTTTTTCGGTACCGGAAGGAAATCAGTAGTTACTCTTTTCTATCGACTTACCTAAATACGTATGCTAATTAAATATAATTGTATTATCTTTCTAAACCAAATTTTTCGAAAAACCGATTTTCGTTAAATTTGATACGAACCCTGAGCCCTTAGGCACATAGGGCATTTTTTAATACCGAGCTTACTCTGATACTATCTAAATTGAGCAATATTTCACGTGAAGTGAGACGCGAGATGCAAGACAACATTTTTAAAATAACACGCCTTTTTGTTATGGTCAATTTGAATTAGACGGCCTTGTACTCATGACCATGAGTACAAGCAGAGTACAGGGTAGGTAACAAGAAATCATCACATATTCTAGCAACACTTGGTGTTGTTATGTTCTGCTTTGAAGTGTGAATTAGAAAAAGTAACTACAGGCACAAGGGACATAACATCTTACTTCCCAAGATTCGCAGAGTACACGATAAAAGAAATAGATGATATTTCATACATCGAAAAAGTCTCAGTGTTTGTCAAATAAAAAAATATAATATTTTGTTTGTGACTACAACATTTAATTGTTATATTTAAACAACACCGTATTGGTCGGTATTTATTTATTAAAATTTTTCATCCAGCGATCGCCCTTTGAAGTGCCGATCGTGATATGTTTTATTCATATTTGGGCTACTCGAGGAATCTCTCTATATTACAAGAGACACACGGTTCGAATGTTTTATTTGTTCATGCTTTTGAGACGTTGTTACAAAATATAATTTCGTTCTTATTTTGAATTTTCAACATTCACAGATAAAATAAGTATGCTTGAATTTCTAGAATATATAAAAAATAACCGTTGGAGTCGATATTCATTTGTTTTTTGTGTCTTGATAAATAGTAAACCAGAAAGCATAGAAAATGCACAGAAAGAAGTATAAATAACTACATAGCTACATATTGATTTTGTAATTACACTGACTCGCTTACTATTATATATATACCGCTTCTCATACCAAAATACCATCGCTTGGTGGCAGGATTCCTGAGTAGGTGGTACTTACCGGTACCGATCTGGACGCCTGGTTAGGCGCTACAATCAGTTTGTTTTCTCAAGGTACAATTTGATTGTTCTCAAGATAAACTTTAAAAAAAAACATTGTCAAATGCTATGTTATGTGTGTCTATGTTAACACGTATACATATTATATATCACACAAACAATAAAAACAATCGAAAAGTATGTAGTAGTTCCCCGATGATGATTTGAGTATGTAAAATGTAATAAAGAGTTCTATGATGCCAAAAGTTTTTAATACTGAAACGTACATTTAAATGCTTCCTGTTAATGGCTGCCAGCAAATTAAAATCAATATAAATTAAAGATAAAATACACCAAGGACACGGACAACACATCTGTAGACATACAAAATATGTATAAAAATCCTTATTATATAAATCGAATGCAAATAAAATACTGGTGGATCATATTAACAGTATCCTTCAAAATATGATAGGATTAATTTCAAAAGCCGAATGCTTTTCAATATGGTTTTCCAATAAGTCACTTTAATAAAAGTTGTATTAATAAATACAAAAATACTTCACTCGCTTTGAGTTAAGCTCACAGTCATATTGTTGCTTATGTTTATTAGCAATAATAAGAAATGAAAATAAAGTATTATTTCGTCTTTCAATTTATTTTATATAAGGATCAGATATCATATCAAGGTGAGCTCTATCAGTAAAAGTAAATTTAATTACATTTTATAGATTTAATACGGAATAATGTGAATCCTTTAGTTTTTCACCCTAAGGACTTTTTTTCGCAGTTGCAGTATATTCGATATAAAGAATATATTTATATCAATTAAAAAGCAGCGACAATAAAGCTTTAAAAAAAAGACAAATTATAGATGGAACCTCCATTTTTGAC
The DNA here is from genome assembly GCF_905147045.1 of Nymphalis io. Lineage (NCBI taxonomy): Eukaryota > Metazoa > Arthropoda > Insecta > Lepidoptera > Nymphalidae > Nymphalis > Nymphalis io. Next base: position 3,547,380 of record NC_065910.1, on the reverse strand, counting down.
AGTTGTGAAAAACTCGGTAGATTATTGATTAAATAGAAAATATAATGAATAAGCAAATATCAAAATCGATCCACAAAAATTCTACCTAATATACATTTTTTTATAAATGGAACATTTAACATTTGCATCACAAATATCTCCATCAGGATCGCTTTCAAAGCGCTCGAATCGAACAAACGAGGCGCTTAATGAGATTTGCTTTTCGATGAAATTCTAAAAGCGCTAAAAGTGCGCGTTACATACATATATACATAATCGATTAAAAAGGGCTTATATTTTGGCAGTCCAATATGTTTTTTGTGATTTAGGGTTCACCAAGTGAAAGTGAAAAATGTAATAATTTCTTTTTTTGTTAATTTCGGAACCTGATGTAAAGTTACGTTCGCTCATATTTACTAACACCGTATAAAATCAACTAAAGGCTCCAAGATATTATGTCCCCTTAACCTATAACCACACTGGCTCATGCAACCTTCTACCCTAAACTCGGCAATGCAAAGTATTACTTGTTGTGTGGTAGAATAAAAGGATTGGTACTCAAACGTACCTGCACTAAGCGCAACCACTGCTAAGATTATAAACAAGCTAAAAGTTAATTAACCAGATAGTCTATATCGATGTCATGATAGTCTATATAGAAGTCTATATAGTGTAGTTCATAGTTACAGAACCATCCATAACTGGAACAAATATCACTCGAATTCATTTTTTAATTAAAAAAAATATGTAATCCCAAAAATGTAGCTGGAAGTGATCAAACAATTTACAAAGCTAGGAAATGTTAACGGATATTTGAATAGTTGTTACCGATTCACGTTACAGTCGATGAGATTTGATTAAAATTTGCCAAGTGGACATTTTATGTCCTGGATTAATACTCATGGCAATGGTCTGGTTTTTTTATGTAAGAGGGGGCCAAATGTACTGATGGTTCACCTGGTGGAAAGTGACTACCACCGCCCATGGACAACTGCAACAACGGCGGGTTTGAAGGTTCAATGCCAGGATTTTAAGGAATGAGTAGGATCTTTTCTTGAAGGTTTCTGTAATATCAGCTTGGAAAAGTTGCCGGAAAAAGCTGGTTCTTCAGAGTGGTTTTGCGAGGCAGGAAATACCCTAAAATTGCACTGTTGTAAATTTCTTAGGGGTGAAAGGAAACATTGTGAAGAACCAAACACATAGGCATGTTACCTATAAGACCTACCGTAACCGTAACAGCCTGTGAATGTCCCACTGCTGGGTTAAATCCTCTTCAATTCCTCTCCTCTTGTTGAGGAGAAGGTTAATAAGACCTATAGGTTTTTAAAAACTGGAGCCGCCTGAAAAAAATAGTTCTAAATTATTTTCCTTTTTCCTATATTCTCTTATGCTGATCAGTGGGATATTTACTTTTTTATTTTATTGTTTTGCAGTAGGTGGATACCTTCAGAAAGGTGCATTTGTAGAGGGATCTGGTTTATGTGTTTCAACCCCGTCCATCCCTTTCTCAAATCCCTCGGCCATCTTTAGCAAGAATTGGAGAGAAGAAGCGTAATTATGTCACAACATATTTACAAAATATCAGCATTAAATATTCTATATTTGTAAACTTTGACTGCCTCGTCTACTAGCTTGATGTAAGGCCGCAGAGCCGGAGGTTCTGAGTTCAAATCCCAGGTCGGGCCAATAAAAAGTTATTGGGTTTTTCTGTCAGAAAATTCTCAGTAGGAGCCTGGAAGTAGGAGTCTGGAAGTTAGAAGTGTGTACACTCCCGTGCCTCGGAAAGCACGTGAATCCGTCAGTCCTGAGCCTGAAATCTTTCTGGTCATGTCGGACTGCCGTCCCATCGGATTATGAGAGTTAGGGAATAGAGAATGCACCTGTGTTTGCTCACACACTTGTGCACTATAATATCTCCTGCATAGTTTGCTAATCTCTCTTGAGATTGGCCGCCGTGGCCGAAATCGGTCTGGAGGACATTATTATTATTATTTGTAAACTCATTTTAAATACAATGAAACATTTTATCCGTCCATATGTCACGGTGACAATCACAGAAATGTAATCTTATTTGTGACCCTGGACAATAAGCAGCTGAATCAAAGATACGGAACGTTACGATAGGTGAATATAAAAATCAAACTGAACAACAGCAAATACGAAAATGTCAGTTGTTTTTCAATAATTGCTTACATTATAACACCAACATTTGCTTTTATATATACAGTCCAACACCAATTCTATAAATTTCATGATTATGTATGGTATGTATGGTAAATTAATAAAAATTGCTTCTGTCGAAAACAAGGTACCTTCACTTCGAGTGACAAAGTTTGATTTTTTTCAACTTTAAAAATAAATTAACTCTAATATATGATTAATATATAATTTAAACATGCATGTATTTCTTATGACGAATGTATTTCAAAGATTAATTGTACTAAAAATATCATTTCACATAAACAATAAACGAGTGTCGGCTGCTGAGCGGCTAAGCGAAAATACTTGTAACGCTAAAACCACGACGCTGTCATACGTTATTATACCTAATAGTGTGTAGTCATTTAGCAATATATAATAATACAACAAGACATATATAATATAATATTTTGTTTGCATTTGACTAATTTTACTAGGTGGTAGGTTTTTGTGCAAGTCCGTCTGGGTAGGTACCACCCACTCATGGGATATTCTACCGCCAAACAGCAATAATTGCAGTATCCTTACGGTCCTGTTTGAAATGTGAGTGAGCCAGTGTAAGTACAGACAAGGGACATAACATCTTATTTGCCAAGGTTGGGTGCGCATTGGGATCAAAAACCAAAGTCCATACAGAAATTAAATAGGAGGACATTATCAGTCGAAGTGGTTCAAACCCAGGCAAGTACCACTGAATTATCATGTGCTTAATTTGTTTTTATCTGTACCGTGCTTCATGGTTATAGGAATACATCTTGATATACACTTGCGTGTGTCGAATAATAACCGACCACATATATTTTCACCAACCTGCTCCCAGTGTGATGGAATACGCTCCAAATTTTTTCTCCTCAACATACAACATTTGCATACTGTCACTTTACTTTTTGATTGAATAGCTGTAGAAAGTATTATATGTAATAAAAATATTTTATTGCTATTTACATCACATTCATTTCATAGATCAAACAAGTGAGCCAGTGTAATTAAAGTCATGAAAGTCATATAGTATTTTAGATTTCATGGTTCGCGGCGCATGTGTGTGAATCGTAAATAATATTATAAATGCGTATATGAATTTGTTTCGCATTTATAATATTGCATAATAATAGTGAGTTTATTTATTAAGGATATACGCTATCAGATGTACAGAAACGGACATTCGGTATCTAATACATCATCACACGCTGGCAGAAACTATTAATTTATATGTATATGAACGATTGTCCTTTGATGGCGGTAATCAATTATCATATATATGCTTTCCAGGGTTTGTATATGTGTTAGTAGCAAAAGGATAATTTTTGGTGTAATTATTGGTGAACGCAAGTACGAAAAAAGTATTTTGTTTAACATATGAAAAAATTATTAAATATCTTATTTCACAAATGCAAAGAGTCAAGATGGCCTAGTGGTTAGAACGCGTGAATCTTAACCGATGATCGTGGGTTCAAACCCGGGCACCACTGAATTTTCATGTGCTTAATTTGTGTTTAAAATTCATCTCGTGCTTAACGGTGAAGAAAAACATCGTGAGGAAACCTGCATGTGTCTAATTTCATTGAAATTCTGCCACATGTGTATTCTTTCAACCCGCATTGGAGCAGCGTGGTAGAATAAGCTCCAAATCTTCTCCTCCAAAAAAAAAAAAGTAGAGTAGGCCTTTAGCCCGGCAGTGGGACATTCACAGGCTGTTACTGTTACAAATGCAGTACTTATATCGAATAATTATGAAATTAAATTCAAAGTTATAAAGTATAAAAATATTTTATTTATATGAACAAATATTTTATTTTATTATATCTTTCTTTTCCTACATTTTCTTATTGATTTTCCTATATTTATCAAAGTACATTTCAAATACATGATCACTTTCTTACATACGCAATACGTGATGTGACAAATAGCCGTGGAAACGATCCAACAAAATTTACATATATTTCGGAATACACTGAGCCTTCCCATTCTCTGTTCTCTTTATTTGACTGTGATAAAATATTCCAGTTCCGCAATATGTCTTGTATTTGTTTATTTTTTGGGTTGCCAGCTTCGAAAGGAAGACAACTCGAGCAAGCAAAGGTCAATGAGCTATCTTAATTGCACGTCATGTTCTCCGTATTGTTATTTAGGGTTTTTTGGCGAATTCCTTAGTGATTTGTGATGACTGAAAATGATATTGGTAATATGAAAATTCTAAAGCTATTTTCCAGATTCCGCAAGAAATATCGCTTAGACTGATCAGATGAAATATAAATGGATGTCAAATTTACAGTTTGATAGACGCAGAAACAAATAAAAACCAAAGATAATTTAAGATTTTAGCAGAATTACATACTACAAAAACCAAGAACATAAAAAAAAAAAAACAATTTTATAATCTAACTAAAGAACTAACTAACTTAGTTGGAAGGACCTTTTAATTAACTGAAAAAGTACGATTACAGAAACCGTAGGATAGTTACTTAAACATGCCAAAATATATTTTTTTATTTCATCATCTGTAGCTAGTCTGATAAATCGGCTGATGGTGAAATATAAACCACTATTAACCTTGGGGGCTAAGAAATTATGTCCATTGTGCCTGTAGTTACACTGGATCGACAGCGCTGTCGAAAACCTTACCACCAAGTAAATTAAACGAAAATGGTCGTTTCATAATTATAATTAGTAATAATCTTGAAATAGATATTTCAAGAAAAGAAAGACAGTAATTGAAGTAACACATGGTATTAATAAAACGGTATAAAACGGCTGAACCTTAATGGATAATGTCATTAGCGCAGTAGGCGCGGTGATTAGAAACGCGCGTGGTAAGCATTTGAAAAAGATGAGAAATGTTGAAAAATTGGATAGTTAAATCATTAGTTACATTTTTTCCTTTATATTTTTTTACTATTTAAACGTGAAGTATTTATTATAGTTTTTAAAATGAAATACTCGAGAATTCTTAGTAAACTCATTTGAGGAGATATTCTCAAAATAAAAATACAATTATTTTAATGTCATTGAGTATCACTGTTAATACATTCCTTAAAAATCCCACTGCTGGACGATCGTTTGAAATAAACCAATATATTTAGCACATCTCATTTACTTGATGGTAGGGCTTTGCACAAGCCCATCTATGTGGGTACTACTCGCTCATCAGATATTCCACAGGTAAACAGCAATATTTATAATTTTTGTCTTCCGCCAATGTCTATGGGCGGTGGTGACCACTTGCCATCAAGTGGTACCCATATGCCAACCCCTTACATAAAAAAAAATCCTTAACGGTATACTTTATTTTATTCTTAGCACCAAATCTTTATTAAGCATGATTTAACAAAAAGATAACCCCTTAAGGAATAAAATGAAGTTGGAGACCTGTGTTCCACATAACTGTGTTAATTTATTCGAATATATATTTATACAGATAAAGCGTTTTAAAGCGCTTTATACAATCTCTTTACTTGCAAAGAAAATGAACAAAGAAATCGTAGCTAACAATAAGCGGAACGAACTAACGTTACCCCAGAGCGCGTTTCTGCTTTATACTGCATCAAATGTAATCAATAGTAGTGCTACCACAAGGGAACTATGCAGCCTTGATTGAAATTGAAAACTGGTATTTGTTTTGAAGTTCCCTCTGGGCCAGAAGTTGCCGTAGGGGAGTATAATATATTTAAAAGCATTGGTGTTAAGTATATCTGAGAACGCATAAAGTAAATAAATAACTAGATCTTAACCGTAGAACGCTGGTTCAAACTTGCTTGGTTTTCATGTGCTTAATTTTGGCTAATATCTATAAAATCAAACGTAACCTTTATAAGATTCTTTAAAATAAAAACGCTTGTTTCGTGGCCTCAACCGCACTTGCAATTAGCAGGCGATGTAAAGTTGTATATCATAATTTATGGGTATTGATATCTCTTCTCCTATTAAACTCGTTTCATTATTCTTCAAAAAATAGTTCGGAGAAAAATCATTGTCTTTTGTAACTGCATTTATAGTATTTCAAACTCAATTTTTTTTATAGAATAGGAAGGCAAACGAGCATATGGGCCACATATGGTAAGTGGTCACCAACGCCCATAGACATTGGCATTGTAAGAGGTGTTAACCATCGCATACATTACTAATGTGCCACCAACCTTGAGAACTAAGATATTATATCCCTTGTGCCTGTAATTACACTGGCTCACTCACCCTTCAAACCGGAACACAACAATACCAAGTACTGCTGTTTTGCGGTAGAATATCTGATGAGTGGGTGGTACCTACCCAGACGAGCTTGCAAAAAGATCTACCACCAGTAAAAATTGATACCCATATACATTATTAGATATATATGTTAAATAAAATAAATATACTGGGACATTATTCAGGCACGGCCATCTGATCCCAAATTAAGCAGAGCTTGTGCTATGGAAACCAGACAACTGATATACTACATATACTATTTTTCTTTTGTAAATTCATACTTTTATAGATAATTACACCCAGACTCAATACAAACAGACATGTTCATGCACACAAATGTCTGTCCTGGGTGGGAATCGAACCCACAACCTTCAGCGTGAAAGGCAATTATCTACCAACCACGCCAACCGGCTCATCAATGTTTTGTATAAATACTGTCAAAAGTCTACAACAGTTGTACATTTAAATTCGTATGAAAACCGTATTATTATAATATTGTTTTAATAAATAAGTAATTACTTTTTAGCTTTATATATCTGCTGTACATAAAGACTAAATATTGTGAACAACATCTGTTTTTTTTCATATAGGTCAGTTATTGTCTGGCCTTGATTGGCAAGCTAGAAGCAAAGTTAAACATTTTAATATTAGCCTCAGTTCTTCACATTATTAATGTCATGCATTGGATACAGTTTCTTATATAAAACGTAATTATTTTGCTCACTATTGTAGTGTAGAAAGTTGACTTATAATTAATTTTCTGACAAAGCTGACATCATTACTTTTTTTTCTGAAAAAACAAAGTTTTCATGTAATTTATATAATAAGATATTATATAATTAATAAATTAATAAGAATTTTCAATTTAATATAATAGATGTCCTCCTGCCTGATATAGGCCACGTAGGCGAGTCTCAAGAGAGCTTAGCCAAGTGCGCAGAACATATTATAGTGCACAATTGTGTACGCAAACACAAGTGCACTCTCTTTTCCCTCACTCTCATAATCCAATGGAACGGCAACCCGACACAACCAACAAGAGTTCATGCGCAGGGCCAACGGCTCTACGTGCTTTCCGAGGCACGGGAATGTACACAATTACAACTTCCAGACTCCGGGTTGCTACTAAGAATCTTCGACATAAAAACTCAATATCTTTTTATTGACCTGGCTAGGGTTTTGAATCGAGGACCTCGGTGTCTGCGACCTTATATCTTGCCACTAGACCAACGAAGCAACCAATATATTAGGCCCTTACATATGAAATTAGCTTTTGTCGTACTGACCACTTTGATCTGAAATATCTTCTCTTTGGTTAAGAATTCCAAATTCAACTGACCCCGTGGACGGCCGGAGACCAAAGTGGAAAATAAAGAACGACTGCTTCACGACAACGCAAGACCTCACACTGCACAACAAACAACCACTAAGTTAGATGAGCTACAAGTGGAATGTTTGCGACATCCACCGTACTCCCCGGACCTTGCTCCAACAGATTACCATTTTTTCCGGAATTTGGACAACTTCTCTTTGCACTATGCACCGTTGTATGCACCGTTGTTATCTTTTTTCAAATCTTTTTGAAAAAAGATAACAACGGTGCATACTTTAATTAATTAAATATATTTTACGAAAAAAATTGACTTTTTATTCCTCCCATACAAAACGCCAATTTAATATGTAAGGACCTAATATAATTATTAAATTTATAAATGAAGCAGTTTATGTTAACAAATATTTTATTTTATATATGCAGACGGGAAGGTTCTACAAGTATGCACATACCTTAATATTGTATTGCTTTATGGTTTTTACTAGCATAGTTTTGTCATTCATTACATTTGTGTCGTACGTACCAAGCATAAAGTATTATATAAGCTAGAGGTATTCTTAAAAAAATACACAGTAAAATGATAAAAAAATAATAAAAATCTACTGATATGATATCATTTAAAATAAAACAAATTTAAAAATGATTTCAATATTATAAAAATAATTGGCATAATAATTTTGTAACACTATATATTTATTTGAACAAAATACTGTAAAATATATTTTTATTATTCAAGTCTTATAATATTAATAATAAATAAAAGAATTATAGGAATATATATAGTATCGTTAATTATATAGCATTAATTTTAAACATATTTATAAAAATATCCGATCATTGTTATTGATAAAATTATTGGAAGCAACAATGATTCATATTATTAAAAGCCGATTTCGATAAACCCATAAATAAGGAAAACGGTTGAAATCGCCTTATTTATTTTAATATTAATGTTTAAAAGTCAAACTTTATGGTTGGTTGGTTTTTTACGTGAGGTTTTTTTATTTATTTAGTAAATACTCGGTTCTACAATTTTATATATGTATAACGATTATAATACTACGATTATAATTGATGAGCCGGTTGGCGTGGTTGGTACTACTTGGTTGGTTGGTGATACTTGCCTTTCACGCCGAAGGTTGTGGGTTCGATTACCACCCAAGACAGACATTTGTGTGCATGAATATTTCTGTTTGTCCTGAGTCTGGGTTTAAATATCTATATATGTATGTATTTACAAAAGAAAAATAGTTTATGTAGTACATCAGTTGTCTGGTTTCCATAGTACAAGCTCTGCTTAATTTGGGATCAGATGGCCGCTTGTGAATAATGTCCCAGGGTATTAAAAATATTAAAAAAATACTACTAATACTCATGTAATAAAACCGAATTTAATTAATCTCTTCATGGCCTACATTGGGACCCTTACTTTCTAAAATATGGGGTTTTTATCACGGGTCATGCCATCTATAATACAAGAGATAATAAAAAAAAAATGAATTCATCATCGTTACCTATTATCATCATTCATAACCCCTTTTTTATTACGCAGGTTAATTATTCGAAATATAGCCGCGTCCTGAGACAAATAAGGCTTATGAGATTTTTACACACTGAAATGCAACGCCATTCGTAGTTACTATCCTCAGGAGTGATATTATTCCTCCATGCTAGTGCATACGGTGGTTGATAAGTAACCCCCTGGTAACCGGTTTATGTTGAATTCATACCTATGTGACGTCGTCTTCAACACGGATCGGAGAGTCAATATAAAGCGCGCTGTGGGCTCCGATCCTATCAACCTTCTGCTGCATCGTGCCCATCATGTTCTCGACATGTTTAATTGCTAAACATCCGATATATATCAAATATAATCATATCGTTCATGATTCTTATCTGAAAGTGTTAAATAATTCGCATTTAAAGAATAAAAATAATAAGCTCTTAATATATTTTCCTCGTAAAAAATGAATTAGTCATAAAAGTAACGTTTTAATTACATCATTTAACCGAAAAGTTTAGTAAAAAAGTCACTCGAGACGGCTCGTACTTCGTTCTTTACAGTTCACTCTTTGTAAAGTTACCTTTTGCATTCATTATGCAATTCTCGAGCGACGAGAATGAAAGGGGTTAAATACTTAATACGTATATGTACATGTAACGATCGAGCAAAAATAAAATTTACTTCTAAAGATATAAAGTTTCAAATGCAATGTATTAAGCAATGCTGATGTGAAAAAGTTTTTTTAGCCTTTTTATTGGACGAGCATTTAAAATGTTTATTTCACTTTGGTTATACGTTTATGGGATTGCGGTTTATAAATTTAATTTATTTGATTTTAAATTATGATGTATGATTTAAAAATAATCAATTCTATTGAAAATTAAGCCATCAATATATAATTGATGATTTAAAAATGAAGGAAAACTCGTGAATAAAGCTACCATGATATTATTATATGGGCCAAAAAATTGACAGACTATTTCACAAATATACGATCTTAAATGTATGTTAGTTTGCCAGTATATGTGTGAATCTACCTAATTTATCTAATCCCACATTCGGTCCAATTCCTCTTCTCCTCATGCTGTTCTATTTACTCCTCAAAACACATCTGTTGCAGCGTACAAACACGAAAAGTATTTGTAGTGCTTTCAAACTTGTGCCAACTTCGCAGTTCGCTGCCGAAATTTGGAAGTTGGATGAATAGAAACGTAGTTCAAGATGTTTTAGCTCTCGGATATGTTATTAGAATTATATTGATTTACTTATTTTACTTTAATTACACGTCTTAGTAAAGAATAAAACAATTTTCTAATGTCCAGTTAGATGGCACAAATGAAGAATTGTGAGCTAACACAAAGACTTTAAAAGCGTTTACTTTAGTATAATACATAATGAAATATATTAGTATTATACTAATCAATGGGGTAATATGCCATAATCGCCACGCTTGGCAGACGGGTTGGCGATCGCAATAAGTTAGTCATAGTACTCTGAGAGAAGCTGCTATCCGTTTTCTGGTGTATATTCTCTCGGTTTGACTTCTACGGCCCCAACGGGGGCTGTGATATTCGTCACCGTTACCACACGGCGAGAAAAGATTCGTGGAAAGCCGTTGTATGTGGGCAGCGCAAGACTGGCCAACATAGAAATCTTGGGAGGAGACCTTTGTCCAGCAGTCGACGTATTTCGGCCGACATGATGATGATGATAAGTGGAACTTATATCGTTTGAAAATCCCTCGTATGTGCATATGTGATAACATATGCACAACACGAGGGATTTTATGGGATACTCACTTGAAACAAAGTTTTTTTCGCTATATATTATATACTAAATACCAGGTACAATTAAATAAATTAACAACGTTTGAGAGTAATTAAGTGAAAAAAAGATTAGATTTAATAAATAATATATATATATATATATATATATATATATATATATATATATATATATATATATATATATATTTAAATTGCAGCAATATAGATTAAAATTGACACCCGTACAAGCATATGTAATAAACACACATTTATAAATTTTCGTGTCTATATTATTTCGATTGACGTATATTTCGATTGGATTATAAAATAGAAACAGTTTCATCCAACTTCATACACTTCGCAAATCCTACACTGAAGCAACTTTAGTATCTTAAAAAGTAACATAGAAAAAACTTAAAGGTAAAGATTATAAGTTATTCCAAGAGTGTTCCACACTTTTGCTTCAGAGGATAAGAAAATTGGTCTGTCAGTTACATCGCTGGCATCGCTCCAACTGACCAGTTACCTTGCCCTTCGATACCGTTACGATCTTTTTTATACTCTGTTATATATTCTGCATGAACCAATTGCATCGTGGAACAGTTATGTGTTTTTATTATATATAATTTATAATGTGTTTTATTATTATACGCTATACATTACTTGCATTTGGAAATAACAATGTCAGTAAGCAAATCTAGGAAATCGATGTTAACAACATATTTCTTAGTGTCGTATTGATTTGAACTTTTGTTAAATTTTTTGAAAGTCAGTCCGGATATCAATTTAGCTTTAATGTTTATTTACAAACAAAAAAACAAAAAAACCCAAGGCATATACGCACATATCTGTGAAGAAATTTTAGTTTAGTAATAAAAAAAGAATAAAAACCATGAATGGTTAGTGATGTCATTTAGTTAAAACTTTGAGCTATTTTTTGATGACTCTTAAGTACACTGACAATAGCGAAGTAGACTTACAATGTACTATCCATTATTACTAAAAATTCTCTTGAATTTCGAAACCAAATCTATTAAGAGAACCTTAAAAGCAATGTCAAATATCGCGTTCATACAAGTCAATTTTACTTACCTCCACAATCGAAACCGATTGAGTTGAATGAAACCGGAACGATAATTTTTTGTATGAAGTGAACTGAGTGAATAGTATTGATCGCTTAAAAAAACAACTGTCTTCGTTATGTCTAATTGGACAATCGACGATCACGTGACACTCGTGAGACTCAATGATTTTACCTGTTTCTATATTTAGCCTGTTAATATTGTTTAAGCTTGCAGAATCTATAAAAAGTTAATGTTCATAATTTTCGAAGAGATAATCGACTTCTAACTGATATAGTTCTTCATTGGCTCCTAAATAAACTTTGTCCTTAAGAAATACTTATATTAAAATCTTCTGAATAAAATTGGATAAATATTTTCCTTCCATACAAGATAATCGACATCGTTTGCGCAGTTACGTGATCAAACCTCCAAATAAGCCTATGAAACGAGCTTGCCTCAATCCTAATGAAGATAATGCTTAAAGACCATTAGAGATAAAGCCAGTAATTTTTCTCAAGAAAACTACCTCATTATAGTGATGTATTATCCTTTGTAGCTTGATGGTTTTTGAATGTTTGATTTTTGTAATTTATTTATATTCTTAAAATATGAAGAATTCTATAATGATCACGGGTTTTATTATTATTTTGGAAACAAATATGAAACGTTAATAATACCCAACCAATAATATTTTCCAATATTACTGATACGAATAATTTCGTTTTTGTGTATCATTTACTCTTTACGTACAAGATAATATATCCGCACTTTTAATATAATTTTTTAAAAGTATAAGATTGTTACACTATATATATATGCCTAAGTCAATTTTTTTATTCCTATTCACATAACCTTTACCGTTTCACCATTAATTAAAGTGTATTTGTTTAGTTTCGGTTCACTATATTATCCAGTCATATATACTACTACTACTACTTTATAAATTTGTAAAATTTTTTTTATTACAAATCATTAAACAACTGAAAAAAGCGACAACTAACGTCAATCAATCTACCAAAAAGTGAAATTAAATACCTGTATCATTTTAGATAAAACTCTCGGAAACACGAGGACAATATCTCCAAAGTAAAAGGAAAAAGTAATCATGACCGTCACAAGGGCACGTGAAGGGCAGATGATGGCTTCTACCTACGTTGGAGAGTTAAAGGCTCAAGCGATCTACAGTAAAAACTCCCCTTTAGCGTTTCGAAAGTGGTTATATCTGTAGTGCTTCACATGAATTATTGTACATTACATGGATTACGGTGAAGGAACTATATTTATGTTTAAAAGAATGAATTCAGCCATAATAAGTGAGATAAAGAATTACACTATAATAGTGTGATTGAAAAAAAAACATTTTATCATAAAAAGCGTAGAGTGCTTTTTAAAATATTATATAATGACTTTACTTTTAATATTTGACAATAAATTATTTACAATAATTTTATTGACATCTAGCATCCTACGTTTTTTTTTCTTAAGCACTCAATTTTTTTTTACTTATAGAAAATTATTTTCTACTTTTTAGTTCGACTAGTTACAAAAGCGTGTTTTTTAAACTATTATTTATTTTTGTTAAATTTGTCAAATTATTATATTATCATCGGTCCTTGATAAGTGTGTGGAATTTCACTTTAATCCGACCTTTCAAAGCGGGTGAAAATCACGTTCAAAGATTTCGTTACATAAATACATACCAAGCTAATAAAAGCGTGTTAATAAAAGGATTAGGGGATATATTATCCGAACCGCCTAAGAAAATATTTTATTATTATTAAATTAAAATTTATCCACAGACATACATCCGAGCTTTGGATTATAATTAATTTCTTAATTCCTGCAAAATGTTGATCAGATTTTAAAATTACAAAAACTTGGAAAGTATTTGTTAAAAACATTCATATATCAAGCACGTAGAGTCAAACACTCGAACTATGACAGAGAAACAATACACCAATAAAATCATTCATATCTGTTGAATTTATTTTTTATCACACGCCAAATCAATAAATATAGATAAGGACAAGCAAATTATATTGTTCAAATTTGTAACTTACTAAAATTAACTACTATAATTACAAAGCTGGAAGTAAATAGAAGACACACACACTCACGGCTGTCTTAACAGTTTCATATTCCATTGTGATATGAAACCTTACGATTTAATAGGAACCCATAAAGTATTCAAATTTAAGCATGAGAGACGTTATCTTGTGATGTAACTTACGAGTATGTCAAACTATTAGAACTTGCTTAAATTACATACCAATATATTAACACAGATAGCGTTTTGTGCAAGCCTGTTATTGGGGGTTCTTGCTAATTATTCTATCATCAGTTCTTCTGTATTTACGTTTGAAAGATGCGTGAGCTAGTTTAATGCCATTCACACGTACCATCATAACTTTTTAGATCTCGTGGGTGGTGATGCATTGACGGTCTCAGTATCTATCGATTATTTGCTCATCTTTAATATCTCATCAGATATTCTACCGCAAAACAGCAGTATTTGGTATTGTTGTGTTCCGGTTTAAAGGGTGAGTAATCCAGTGTAATTACAGGCACAGGGGGCATAACATATTAGTTCACAAGGTTGGTTGGTTGGTGGCGCATTGGCGATGGTGCGATGGCTACTATTTCTTATAATGCCAATGTCTATGGGCGTTGGTGACCACTTACTATCAGGAGGCAGGAGTATAAAAAAAACCATAAATTATACCAAATATAATAAATTTATTAGAATATCATCGTTACATTAAATAAAAAATCAACACTTAACGTTGCCACAAACATTTCTACTATCAACAAATGTACTAAGTTTCTGTAATTTTTTCCTGTATTCGCTGGAAAACAACTAAACTAACCATTTCCTCTTTGACTACGCTAACAAAAGCTTATGTATCAGAAAATATAAAACACGAACTATGTAGTCAAACTTGAAAACTAAAAGATAAACTTTCTTAAAACTTCACTCACTTGTTTGAAATAAAAATACTGTGTCAATAAAATTTTATTTACTATAGCCACAAAGGACAACGTCTTGGCTCCCAAGGTTGGTGGCACATTGGTTATGGAATAGTGTGGTATGGAATGATTAATTTCGGCGCTAATAATTAATATATATAATAATAAAATAATATAAAAATATATATAATAAGAAATATAATTAATTGTTATTAAAACAAAACTTTCAATTCAAACAATTCCTTAAAAGTAAAATTTCGTATTGTACGTCTTGCAGAAACAAAATATATTTATGATGACGCTGTTTAAAAGTATACATAGTATACAAGCCAACTTTTGTGAAGCTCTGTAAAGATCTCATAGTATAACTTTAAAACCATTTTATTCATAAATTAATTATTTCAACCCTTGTAGATTTTTGTTGTTGTATTTAAATTTTATTTTATGTTTTGTTTAATTGTCTATAATTTATTCATCTTTTTTAATTTTTAGTTAAGACATAATTAGGTTAGTATAGTCTTATCTTAAGGTCAATGTTGTTTACACCTGTAATGATTTATTCACCTAGATTTAATACCCTGTATCTAATGCTAAGTGAATGTGTTAGTGATAAGTCGATGGTGTAACTATTTCCAATAAATAAATAAATAAAATAAATATATGCAAATGCAAACATACGTAGTATATAAGTACAGTAACAGCCTATTAATATCCCTCAGCTGGGCTAAGGCCTCCTCTCCCTTTTGACGAGAAGGTTTGGAGCTTATTCCACCACGCTGCTCCAATGCGGTAGAATGGTAGAATACACATGTGGCAGAATTTCAATGAAATTAGACACATGCAGGCTTCCTCGCGATGTTTTCCTTCACCGTCAAGCACGAGATGGATTATAAATACAAATTAAGCAAATTCAGTGGTGCTTGCCCGGGCTTGAACCCTTGATCATCAGTTAAGATTCACGCGTTCTAACCACTAGGCCATCTCGGCATACGTAGTATATAAGTCATAATAATTTCGAGTTTTGGTAATAATATAATGTATATTTATGCCCACAAGACGAAGTTAATTAAAGATTTGTTAATTCGTCAACGTAACTCCAAATTAGACACCATAATCTTTTCCTGACACGAGGGTGCTGAATCATCCCAGTAGTAGTAAAAGCTTTAATTAACTTATTAATATTTCACGGTACCTGTTCTTGTTATGTAATATGATATAAGGTGACAAGATTAAAGCAACCTTTACTTTTCATCTCCTTGCAATATTGTTATTTACCTTACAATGGTTTATTTCATATGTCATTTAATTTCTTTGACCTCGAGAAAATTTATAAACACGAGCACTTCAAACACTTTCATGCTTCATGGGGCTCGTTAATTTTGTTTTCTTTTTGTATGATAATTGTCACCGCAGTTGACTAACGTTGTTGTATAGCACACACACTTTTGTCGTATTATTTCGATCCTTTACTTTTAATTCTAATTTAATGAACATTTTAAACATATTCAATTTTATATAAATAAAGAGTTTTAACCCGCTTGTGGATAAAAAAAAATATAGAAAAAAATACACAAATAACTATCTGACTCTAACATTAAAAGTAAACAAATAAAAATAATAACATCAATTATTTTACATAAATAATAACTAATTGCATGTACGAAGCACCCAAATTACACGCCAAAAAAGTAAAATTCGGCCTCTGTGACGGGCGATCGCGCGCTTATGTTATTTTTATACATTATGGCACAAGGAATTGAAACATTTGGTTTTAAAATTAATAAGAATATATGTACATCTACAGTAGATATAATATAAATAACATTTTATGTATTTATTCATTATTTTTCCCTTCCCTTGTAATACAGCCATGGAACCCTATCTAATGAAGATTACGGGGAGCAAGATCAAATTATGCGTCCTCAATTTTAGTCACTACCTCGAACAACGTAATCCTCTGTTCTCTGAAGCGATATTTATATTGAGATCCTTTGTAGTAGCGTTGTCTTAAGCAGATTCGTCGTTCCGAATGAAGCTGGCAGTTGCATCGTTGCTGGTCTGTCTAAATATGTTTCACTACCTTTGATTAAGATCTGGTATCCCAAAGCCTATCTTAAGAAATAATTACATCATTTCTTAATAATTGACACCACAAATAACGTGATTATCTCATAATTGAACAGATAAATGTATTGAAATCGGCCGTCAAAGAAACAAAGGCGTAATTATTTAGATCTTTTCCTTGACGCTGATAATTAATTTTCCTTTCAACGCTTGCCCTTAACTACGGGCGATTAGCAGAGAACGGATTCAAATATTTCGTGGAAAAGGCTTAATTATAGTTTAATTATGATTTGGCTATTTTGTTATTCACCGTAACTTGAGTGTTACTGACACTTTAGGACAAAACAACGTTTAAAAGGTAAATTATGCTTAACAATTTGTGGATGACTTTTAGATATTTCATGGACAAATAAGGAACAGATTGTTAAGTTTTTTTAAGCTTTAACCTTTAGAAATTATACCTATACATATTGAATAAGGGGTAATCAGTTAATTAACGATGTGTCTTCTTCTTTTTAATGTCAAATCATAATGATAAAAAGAGAGAAATAAAATTTCACGATTATTCTATAGTTCTTCTATATAACATAATTCGGATTTTTGTGTTAGTATGTCTGAAATAAAATAAAAAAGTGGCCGTCACGAGATACCCGGTAAATGTCAAACATCTTTTTTTTAGTTATTGCAATAATAATTCTTTAATTAACTTTTGCCCGCGGCTAAGCTCGCGTGTAATGAGACAGGATAGGTTATGTCAGGGTATAGCCAATCTTTATTCAAATTTTATTCAAATCTGTTCAGTAGTCCTTGCGTGAAAAAGTAACAAATATCTATCCATCCATTCTCACAAACTTTCGCGTTTATAATATAAATATATTATACTATAAATTTATATAATAATTATTTAAAAATAAATAAAAAGTAGTTACATTCACAACAAAGAAATTATATAATTTTTTTTTTATAGAATAGGAAGGCGGACGAGCATATGGGTCACCTGATGGTAAGTGGTCACCAACGCCCTTAGACATTGGCATTGTAAGAAATGTCAACCATTGCTTACATAGCCAATGCGGTCCCTTGTGCCTGTAATTACTCTGGCTGACTCACCCTGCAAACCGGAATACAACAATATCAAGTACTGCTGTTTTGCGGTAGAATATCTGATGAGTGGGTGGTACCTACCCAGACGATCTTGCACAATGCTCTACTAATAGTATACGCTGCTCCACCCATACACAAGGAAGTGGACAACGTTATCTATATATATTTGTTTGCCGTCACGCTCTTACACTTAAGATACCTCAATAGAAATTTCACGATAAAAATCAGGATAAGGAAGTACCTTATGTTAATCTTTTATGGCTATGTTACGGTATTTTCGTAAAACGTTAAATCGATTCCTAGCTGTGCTTCGTGAAGAAGGGACTGACTGAACAACCGACTAATACACTTTCTCATTTACTATATAAGTAAGAATTTTGAGCGCAGAAAATCTTGCAAACTCGAGATATAACAATTAAACTTTACGACAGTATTATAAAGGCGAGATTTTGATTAAAACGCAAAGTGAAACGAGAATAAACACAAAAACCACACACAAAGTTTACGCCATTACTACAATAAAGGAATTCCGTAAGTCATAAAACAACACGCTTTGGAGAGGCTTAAATTGTAAAGAAACAATGCAAAAATAAAATTCCAAGCAACGGTTCAGAGCGATGGCGAAATAAATAGACTTTTTGTTGGCAGTCGAACGGCGAGTGGCCGAATACGAAATTTTGTTAGCCCAATGACAGCTGCATACTAACTCGAATAACCTCTACCATGAGTTTCAATCCTGAACTCACCATAAACGAAACGTTTTGAAGTCCCTAACACTTAACAATTACGTCATTCCCATTACCACGTAAGGGCTTAAAACTCACACAGTGATTTCTCGCAGTGGCTATCGAGTTTGTGGACTCATGGTAGATACGTTGAACAAGCGATGTATTTAATGACGTAAACTGCTAGGGTCTAACGTTTTGAAACTACCAAACGGATTTAAAAATGCAAGACACAATATCGGTTGAAATTTTTTAGCATTCAAAAAGATTTTTCATGTGCTTAATTTGGGTTTATAATTCATCTCGTGCTTGATGATGAAGGAAAACGTCGTGAGGAAACCTGCATGTGTCTAATCTCATTGAAATTATGCCACATGTGTATTCTACCAACCCGCATTGGAGAAGCGTGGTGGAATAAGCTCTAAACCTTCTTTTCAAAAAGGAGAGGAGGCCTTAGCCCAGCTGTGGGACATAAACAGGCTGTTACTACTGTAAAGAATGTTGTAATCAGCAGATTTAATGGTGAAATTTAACTTAATAGGGTTGGCAGTGGATTGAGCTGTCTGGGTACATTTTTTTTTTTACTAAAAAGGTTGGCGGACTAGCAAGTGACCTACATGATGTTCCGTGATCAACATCGTCCATAGACATTTGCGATATAAGAAATATTAACCAAATTGATTGACTATGTATATCGTATTAGGCTTCAAACTTGGCTTGGAATTTAACAATTGCTTCAGTCTATATAGAAAAATGTGCGATTAAATCAATTATTATTGTATAATAGTTTCTGCTCGCGGCTTTGCCCGCATGTGGGGACGGAGAGATTTTAAAGTAAACAAACAAAACAAACCACTCGCATTTATAATAATTTTAAGGATAGCAATGAAATTATAGTATAGTATACGCACCACGTACCTATAATTCCTTATGTATAGAGCAGCTGCGAAGAAAGGACATGGCAGGATAAAAGAAAGATTTTCCATCATGGTCGTATACCAAGTCATACGCTTAAAATGAATCAATACATATTCACATCAAACATATATTTAAAAAAATCTATTATATTTTTCAGGATTAGAAAGTATCTTATGCGACTCTTCGGTTGATTTTCACAAGCTTGTTAGTTTCTTTACGTTGTTGAAGTTTTACGCATTGGTTCATTGCATTTTTATGGTAAGCACGACCAGATTCTACATATAGAATTGGCTTTAGTCAAAGGAACAGCCCACACAAGAATTGTTGTACATAAATGATTGATATATATATATATACATATATATATATATATATCAATCATTTATGTATGATTGATATATATATATATATATATATATATATATGTATATATATGTGTAAATCATTTTAATTTATTTATTTTAAAAACTTATTACGCTTTCAAATATAACGTAAATCTAAAGCGATTGCACGCTCTAATAAATTCCTTTACACAGAATTTTAATGACTTTATAAAACTCATAATCTTTAAACTCCGACATTATTTGTGACCTGCCTTACCAACCGCCTTTATTTCGCATTTAAAACAATAAGACTTTGGTAATCCAGTTCTCAAACGAAATGAATACTTGGCCTTTTTTAAGTAATAAAGTTTATCTGCAATTATTTTGAAATAAATTTGATGGCTTACCTTAAAGTAAATCATCGAGTTTGTTTAAATAATTACATCTGATGTAGATCAACAATAACTTTATGACAATTGAAACTTATATTATTAAGATGATATAGAAAATTATGAATAAAGAATCATTCAACATAAAATTACTTCTAAATATAACATTCACACCTGTACAAATGGTACTTGGTATAAGCAAATACTCAGAAATCTGGTCCTGTCATATATCTAACAGGATTCAATAAAAAACCTATATATACGATCTTCAATAATTTCTCTAAGTTATATTCTGTTAATATAATGATATAATTTTAAAATAGAACTCTAAAATCCATCTTAAATAACCGACAAGAGACCTATTTTTATTAATTCAATTATAATTATAAGTAAGGTGTATAATTATTTATTTTTCTTTTCACACATACGAACCTCCTTTCTTGCACTTCCTAAAGTTGTCTGAAAAATGGGAAAATTATTTAGCCCGCTTTTTGCACAAAATAAATCAGATAATAAATAAATAAGTACATTCATATTTCTTATTTGTGATTTTTCCAGAAACATATCTTTCTTAGAGATACGTTATAGTAAAGTTGTTAGAACTATATTAGCTGAAGATCGCACACGTAAAAATTTACAACTACATATCTGGCTTTACTTTTAATGTACCACTTGAACTATTAAAGAAAAGAAAAAGGACAGCAAGTCCTAATTGGCCAACGCTGCGGCAAACAATGAAACATTGGTGAAATGAAACAAAAATTAAATCATAATTTCCACCCGTAACACGTTGAGGGTGAAATAAATATACTTTTTGTTCAACGCAGACGGCTGGTGGCTGAATGCGAACGTTGTTAGCGGAATGACAATTGCATACTAACTTGTAGACCGAAGAGCGACGATGAATTTCATTACCTAATTCCTGCGCCAACCGTAACGTGTAAACTCGATTAAGTGAAAATTTTTAGACGCGATGAAAGTAAAATTTCAAGGTCGATTTACGTTCGCTCCTCTAAATATTTGTATGTTTGAATGCAATACTTCTAATGCAGAATTCATTGCTGTTACATATCGCATCACATCAGTCAGTCAGTTATCATCATCAGTTGTTATTTTGATGTGTAAACATCATAGCGCTCGGTACACGGTAGGACTAACTGAGAGTTCGAGCGTCAGATGGCGTCAGCGTAAGGTTTCGAGCGCCCAATGAAATCAGCGTAAATTTGTTATTGTAAGTGCGTTAATGTGTGCGTGTGATGATATGAGCTGACATATTTACACATCAAATTTCGTGAGTACCTTGGCAGTTACACAATTTTTTTCATTTACAGTAAATACTGTTTTTATATATATTAAAGTATTAACAGACTGCAAATGTCCTTCTGGATAAAACTCTTCTCCCGTACCTAGTACTAGACGAATTATGAGCTTATAGCTGGTGGGGTGACACCAACGATGTTAATGTGTAATGTATTTATTCCACTGTTGGTTGTCCTAATAAATTCATCCCCCCTTCACACGCGGGAGAAGGAATGAGCGGAAACTAGCCATTTTGTTAAATTCATCTACGCAAATTAAGAGTTGCGGATGCACACTTATTCCTACGTATTATGTTACCAATATGACATGACTTAATATCGGATAATCAAATAGAACCATTAGACGTAATGTGTTCATTATTCCTTAAAGGCCGGCAACGCACTTGCAAGACCTAGGGTGTTGCAGGTGTCCATGGGTGGTGGTAGTCACTTTCTATCAGGTGAGCCTCCTGCTTGTTTGCCTCCTCTAACATAAAAAAAAACATACCATCGAAACATCGCTGACTCGTTTAAAGCGGGTAACGTCAGAAGTTTAGCCAACGCCTATTAATAATTTTTTATATATTATGATGAAAAAATCAACAAAAATATCGTTCCCTCATTTAATAAATATTGAAGTGTTTTTGTAAACCTAATTTAAGATACTTCTAAGAAAAAGAAACATATAACTTATACAAGGTTTAGTATATAATATTATTATATTTATTTATTTATTTATGGTCCACAAAACAGATTATAACTAAAGACACATTTAATATATAAGTAAACATTATAAGCAAGCTAAGTTATAACCCAACAACTATGTGAACACAGATTGTAGACGAAATATTTCACTTATAAAAATCAAATAACATCAGCACTTGAGAATACATTGTACACTTTACAAAAAACGTTTACAATAAATGAAAAGAAAAAATTATACAGAAAAATATGAACAAGCTATGACAATGAAAAATAAAATGAAATTATGAAATGTTGAGATGAGGAACTAAATAATGAATAAGAAAATAGATTTAATCACTATTATTAGTTGTTAATTGAAAATATTGAAACCAATTGTTTTCTAAATAGATTTAGGTTATTGTTGAAAATGTCAATACCATCATTCGCGTCTTTTTCGAGAAAAATTTTGTTATATGCGCGACACATACGACCGATAGGATATAATTAGACATGCTTCACAGTTTTATCCGCTTTAAATTTAATTAATTGGCGTGACAAGCTGAATATGAATTTTTGTTTTAATAAGCAAGTCATATAACTCACTATGATTTTTTTTTATTATATAGAAGGTAAAAAGGCTTGGAGTTAGTATTTGATTGTGAAGCAGGGTATATATTCATTTTTACTGTATTATTTACTTATTATTTATTTATTAACATATCTATTTAATTGGAGGAAGAGAGTAAATAGTATTCTAGCCAGAACATCGCGGTGGAATCTACGAGAACGATGGTAGCTTTACATTTAACATAATCTTGTAAAGTGATTTAAAATTACTTATAAGAACTTAATTGCATAGATTATATTTTAATTTTGAAATTAAAACATAGCAAAGTAAGAGCCAATATGGTTAATGGTTAGAACGTGTTAATCTTAACAGATGATCGCGGGTTCAAAGCAAGCACCGCTGAATTTTCATTTGCTTAATTTGTGATTTTAATTCATCTCGTACTCGACGGTGCAGGTAAACATTATGAGGAAAATAGCATTTGCATTGGAGCAGCGTGCTGTAATGAGCTCCAAACCTTGTCATCAAGAAGAAAAAAGGCCGTAGCCCAGCAGTGGGACATTCACAAGCTGTTACATTTAACTTTATAATATTTAAACGGGTAACACCCACTCATTAATTCATTTAACGCCAAACATCAATACACAATGCTGAGTATTTGAAGAGTCAGTAAGCCAGTGTAATTATGAACAAGCGATGTGATCATAGATCTCCGGAGCGATGTATATTTGAGTGTAGGGCCGATATGGCGCATTAGGTTCAATATTCAAAAAAATCGTTTCCCGCCAAGTTTTTTTTATAGTATAGGTAGGCGGACGAGCATATGGGCCACCATATGGTATCACCGACACCCATACACAATGACATTGTAAGAAATGTTAACTATTGTTTTCGTTGCCAATGCGCCACCAGACTTGGGAACTAAGATGTTATGTCACTCACCCTTTAAACCGAAATACAACAATAACAAGTACTCCTGTTTTGCGGTAGAATATCAGATGAGTGGGTGGTACTTACCCAGACGAGCTTGCACAAAGTACACCACCAGTAAAGATGCCTTGGTCTTCCAATACGATGCATTATATAACTTAACAAGATATAACTCTGTGTAAGTTGTCAATCACCATAAGCATGGCAGTAGTTAAGCGCTTTTTAAATAAAAAAATATATATATCCGTTGATGAAATAATAAACATGTACATAAATTTGTCAGCTTTAAAAAAAGATGATATTTTAGCAAGCGGTTGACCAAATTAAGTACAACTCTCAAATTATATGAAAATAATATGACAACCTTTTAATTAGATTCGCTTTAATTGAATAGTCCCATCTCTCTTCTTCGTATTATGAAATTCTTTGAAAGAAAGAGATGAGCTTTTTAGCATGACTCATTTAAAGCCTTAAATTATAATTCGTTCGCTTAATTAATTTAAAATTTAAATTAAAAACGTTAAATTTAAAGTAAGGTCCTTTACAAGTCTTTGCAGGGTTTCAATTTTATGAGAAATTTAAGGGTAACATTCGTATATATGAATTAAAATCTATATTTACAGAATATACTTTTAATTAAAAATTAATTAATATAATTTAATAACTTAATAAATAATAATACAGCGTGTCGAATAAATTGATCTAAAATTATCCGGAGTTCGGTCCCATTAAATTCGAACTCAAAAATGTTTAATTTACTTTATCTTTTTAAGATAAATAGTATTAAAGTGTTTCGTAGACATTTTGGAGATCTGAAGATTACATACGGCCATCACACTGGTTTTGGTGCGTAAAAAGCCCACATAACCCGGTCCCCGCCGAGCCGGGAGCCAGGTACCTTTCTGAAGTCTGGAGTCTGGATGATGATTAGTGTGCACCCGTCCGTGCCTCGGAAAGCAAGTAAAGCCGTTTGTCCTGCACCTTAACTCATTACGTCCTGAATGATTGCCGTCCCATCGGATTATAAAAGTAAGAGGATTTGTATTAATAATTGTGTGCTCCATAATATACACTGCGTAGTTTGCTAGTCCTCCTCGAGCCAGGAGAACATCATCAATCTATCGCTACTTTTGAATAAAAATTTTAAACACAAAATATATTGTATACTCATCCCGATAGTGTAAGTATTATATATCAACGCAAGAACTAACTGGTATTATTAGAATAGTATTTACTTGTAATGTGAAAATTTCATACAATCGAATTTTCAATTCAAAATTTACCTTTGTACAATTATATTACAATGAACGCTCATTAAAAGTCGAATCACGATCAAAGCCTTTTATTTTCTTTCCTACAATCGTGAGCACGCCAGAAAAAAATCTATATAAAACTACGGGAAAAATAAAAATGCCAGCGGTGTAAACTTGAATATAATATAAAGAATGGACAATAATTCAACAATTATTGAGTACTCTGCTATTTGCCAATTTCAAAATAAGAATGAGGTTTCATAATAATTTTTGCCGCCTGGTTACTGTTTTTTTTTTTTTGTAGGTATTTTATTTAAACAAATAGGTATGCATCTGGACATACTGGTTTCCTCACGTATCACCTTACGATGAGAATTTAACGCAAATTAAAAACACCTTTAATTTTTTCATAAGAAGGTTTAACCCTAAAGTTACTACACAATTATTTATACAAATCCATAAGCATTACACTACTTCCACTTAAAGTACGAAATTATTAAAAACATAAATTAATGATATGAAAATTTCTTTAATTTTTCTGGGATTGAACCCGGAATCATCGGATTGGATCGCCCTAACCACTAGACCATTGCTTAATAGCAACAAGAAAGAAAATTAATGTAAAAATTCAACATAGTTAAAAAAGTACACATCTAAATATTTCTACTACATTAACATTCCTTGCACGTGAAAGTTCGGCTTCTCCGACAATCTCGTTCCGATTTTCGCAGTAGTTTCCAGTACTTTTCTAATACCTTCAGGCTTTAACAATTCCGACTCGCACACAACGCCAGCTCTAAGTTACAAATGTACAAATTGTATTCCGCCTACTTTAACGATTCTCTTGAACTTTGCATGAGAAGTTTAAGATTTTTAATTTTTTTTTATATTATGCATATTCGTAACTTTTATAACTACTTGAATAAATTATTTAGATAGTATGTATTTATAATTTGTTTTATCGAGACGCAGCTTATTTTATGGCATGTATGGTTTTTTGTGGCACTGGCAAATGGGCTACACGATGGTTAACACCACCCATAGACATCGGCATTGTAAGAATTATAAACCATCCCTTACATCGATAATGCGCCATTAACCATGGGAACGAGATAGAATATCTGATGAGTACCTACCAAGACAGGCTTGTACAAAGCGTGGCAAAATACATGCAATTATGATATTTGATTATCATTGATGGAATTATATATTTTTTGAGTATAAATTTCCTAAATCTTTTCTCAAATAAATATATGTCGTTCGTCTCAATGAGGTCGTCAAGTAAATTGTTTATGTATGATTATTATGCTATAGTATAATAAAATAATAATGCTATAGTACAAGCCGAGATGGCCTAGTGGTTAGAACGCGTGAATCTTTACTGATGATCGTGGGTTCAAGCCCGGGCAAGCACCACTGAATTATCATGTGCTTAATTTGTTTTTATAATTTATCTCGTGCTTGACGGTGAAGGAAAACATTATGAGGAAAATAGCATTTGCATTGGAGCAGCGTGCTGTAATGAGCTCCAAACCTTATCATCAAGAAGAAGAAAGGCCGTAGCCCAGCAGTGGGACATTCACAAGCTGTTACATTTAACTTTATAATATTTAAACGGGTAACACCCACTCATCAATTCATTTAACGCCAAACCTGCATGTCTGATGAACCTGCATGTGTCTGATTTCGTTAAAATTCTGCCACATGTGTATTCTACCAACCCGCATTGGAGCAGCTTCTCCTACACTGGCGCACTCACTTTCCAAACTAGATCACAAGAATACTTAGTATTACTGTTTGGCGGTGAAATATATTATAAACGGGTGGTACCAACCCAGAGGAGCTTGGCCAAAGCCCTAACACTGAACTTTTTTAAATATAAACTTTTATCCGAATAAACGTGTACGTTCCATCATAGCCTTAATTTGGGATAGGCATATATCTTTAATTTAAAAAGTATAGTGTAGCGTATATGACCTAATAAATGCGATATGACGCCTTATCTGAAAATCGCACTAGATACTATATAATTCGATCCTTTATATAGCGAGAACTTGCGAATTGAGTCCTATTTGAAACTTTTATCCGAACCATGCTTAACCTTGCCACATGAATTCACATCGCAGTAATTCGCGTCACGTTTGCAAATTCACTTCGGGACGATTCGAAGTTTTGTGTTTTGTCTCTTTCTTTGTTATTATATAAAGACTAAAGAATTAAATAAAACAGTAATTTTTATTAAAAGTTTATTATGATTTTCGGATAAAATATTATTCAACTCTCCTTATTAATTTAAAAGATAAAGCCGACATTAACACAAGGACCATACCTGAAAATTGGATATAAATGCATCTTTAATTGTAAATTATATATGTGTATATATATGAGGTCGTCAACTACGAACTTGATACAGAGAATTAATTAATCCAGTATTGGAATCTATGTTCGTAGAATCTATAGCCATACAAGTTAATAAAAAAATCAAAGACACAGTAAAACCTCCTTTAAGTGTTTAATTGACAAATGTACACATATATAACTAGTAAGTAAAATATTATACCTTTGTACGTAAACCCACTCGCTTTTTTTACGCTTCGAATTAAGGCAATTAAGCTTACAAGCATTCACATAGGTCTTGTTGTCGGTCCCACACAGGGGCACATAGACTCTGTCGCAATTACGGCAACCAATGTATTCCAGCACAGGTAAAATATCTTTCACAGAAAATAATAGTGTTTCTCCAAGAAGCATAGATACTAATATGTATAGTGCTAAAATGTAAAATTTATTACGAATTAAACTTAATATTTCATTTTTATAACCTGTGGCAACAGATAATGCAAACGTCGGCGATTTTATTGTGCATAATATTTAACACGTTTTAAACAGAGATTTTATAGGACAATAACTATTGCCATCTCTATATTAGGTGTAGGGTTAAAAAGGGATGGCAAGTCTTAAAGTCATGTCAAATCAAGTCAAGATTGACGTAATGTAAGAAGCAAAATGTATAAAAACTTTTACAAGCATTTTTGAATGGAATTATCTTACTACCTTACTTTCGATTTTTTATATCAACATATTACGGCTACATTTTTTTTAATTTAAACCCGTAGCTTATATAATGGGTACATAATAATAGTATCAATTACATCAACATTGTGTTTCTATATTTTTATAAAGTGTGGCTTCAATTGTTGATTTAGGAATATTACGTTTCGTAGTTATATTTTATGGATGGTTATTACCATTGAAAAAAAACTTTACTTAAAGTCTAAATGTGGTTTTTTTTATAGAATAGGAAGGCGGACGAGCACATGGGCCACCTGATGGTAAGTGGTCACTAACGGCCCTCAATATTGGCATTGTAAGAAATGTCAACCATCGCTTACATAGCCTTACCTACTACCTAACCTTGGGGACTAAGATTTTATGTCCCTTGTGCCTGTAATTACACTGGCTCACTCACCCTTCAAACCGGAACACAACAATAACAAGTACTGCTGTTTTCCGGTAGAATATCTGATGAGTGGGTGGTAATTATAATACCCAGACGAGCTTAAACACACATAGGCATAACAAGAATTCGTGAAGGTGATATAAAAAAATAATATAATATATTAAAAGGGACAATTGTTTATAATTCGATTGATAACAAACATACGTAAATAAAAAGTAAAAAGTATATAAATTTATTAAATAATTAAATATCAAAATTCATGAATATATTGTTTTACATCCTTGATTTATACATTTGTAATTTTCAGTCACAAAAGTTTTTCGAATGAGATTCATTAATAATTTAGCACAGATTAAAATATACATAAATCGAAATAAAGCAATTAAAGCGATTTTAATCTGCTTTTCTCGCGAATTAAAGGTTTGATGTATTTTGTATTTTAAATAATATTTACTTTATTGCAGGAATAATATATTGTGATTTTTTTTTCGAGTTTAAAAAATAGTTTAATCATAATTTATAATTATTAGATTAATAACTCACCAAGCATTGTGTTCTAAATTAGTGATTTCGTGAACATTAATTCCTTAATTAATGTGTATTAATATTCCATAATAGTTAAAGTCGCAATTTGCCGCATAATTAACTTTTAATGTCGTAATTTGATGCTATTAAAAATATAAAAAGCATTTTTACGTTTAATTAAACAACAAAGAAATCAGTTAATCGAAATAGGCTTTGTGTTAACCCGCTTCTGTACCACCCACTTATCAGATATTCTACCGTTAAACGGATTGCCGTTTAACGGTAGAATATCTGATAAGTGGGTGTAATACTTA
Source organism: Nymphalis io (assembly GCF_905147045.1). Lineage (NCBI taxonomy): Eukaryota > Metazoa > Arthropoda > Insecta > Lepidoptera > Nymphalidae > Nymphalis > Nymphalis io. The sequence goes on along the minus strand of NC_065910.1, from coordinate 3,517,831 downwards.
CTTGAGTTGCGTACCGGTTAGAAAGGTGTGTGAAGTGTAACTACAGGCACAAGGGACATACCATCCTGGTTCCCAAGGTTAGTGGCGCATTAGTTATACCGGTTTTTGTTCCTTGGTCAAGCCCAACCCGACTTTTGTCGGCCTTTTTTCAGGAGCAGACTGGAATTAAAAAAGTGGTGATGTTGCATTCCTAACGAAATTAAAACACGCAATATCTGTGCCTTCACGATGAGTCTGCGCGAAGTCTTACCACCGATAATTTTGATAAATTGAATTTTGACGAGCCGGTTGGCGTGGTTGGTAGATACTTGCCATTCACACCGAAGGTTGTGGGTTCGATTCCCACCCAGGACAGACATTTGTTTGCATGAACATGTCTGTTTGTCATCAGTCTGGGTGTAATTATCTATATAAATTTACTGGTGGTAGGGCTTTATGCAAGCTCGTCTGGGTAGGTACCACCCACTCATCAGATATTCTACCGCAAAACAGCAATACTTGATATTGTTGTGTTCCGGTTTGAAGGGTGAGTGAGCCAGTGTAATTACAGGCACAAGGGACATAAAATCTTAGTTCCCAAGGTTGGTGGCGCATTGGCTATCAGCGATGGTTTTACATGTCTTACAATGCCAATGTCTAAGGGCGTTTGGTGACCACTTACCATCAGGTGGCCCATATGCTCGTCCACCTTCCTATTCTATAAAAAAATAAAAAAATAAAATAAGTATGTATTTACAAAAAGAAAAGTAGTGTATGAGGTATATCTGATTGTCATAGCACAAGGTCTGCTTAATTTGGGATCAGATGGCCGTGTGTGAATAATGTCCCAGGATATTATTATTGTTGTATGTTACTAAACTAAATAATATTATTACAAAGTAAAAAGTTAAGTATTTGCCTGTAAATGTAAGGTTGGTGGATACACATGTGGCATTTTAATCCATGCAGGTTTCTTCACGAGGTTTTCCTTCAGCGTATTAGCGATTCATTCAGCGATTTACGCGTTCTAACTACTGAACCATTGGCTCTTTTTTTAACAGCCTGTGAATGTCCCATTGCTGAGCTAAGGCCTTCTGTCCTTTTTTGAGGAGAAGGTTTGGAGCTTATTCCACCACGCTGCTCCAATGCGGGTTGGTGGAATACACCTGTAGCAGAATCTCAGTGAAATTAGACACATTCAAGTTTCCTCAGGATGTTTTACTTTACCGACAAGCACGAGATGAATTATAAACACAAATTAAGCGCATAAAAATTCAGAGGTTAAGATTCACCCGTTCTAATCACTGGCCCATCTCGGCTTTTTCATCGCTCTTTACAGTCAAATTAATAAAAAAATAATATAGTCAAATTTATAAAATTCTTAAAGGAAAAAGGGTTAGTAACGAACCCGGAATTTTGGGTTCTTCTTGGAATATCTCGCTGTACGTCAAAAGAACACGTAAATTAAATAAACATTTCTTAAAGTTTGAAAGGCGTACATAAAGACGGTAAATATGATTGTTGATAAGCGACGACGCTTTAGAAACATAATTAAAATGCTAAAACTGTTTTTTTCTAATTAATTTATTTCTAAACTTTCACTTTGAATTAAATTTAAATTTTATTTCTTTATTATTATTGAATTATTTATAGTTAGTATTACTCTGTTTTTGTTTTTTCAATTTTTATTCGAACCTAGAACCTACTTATTAGTCATAGGATGAGTGTATTTTTTTTTTTAATTTGTGCAACTAATTATAATCATATATTCTAAAATATATATAATCATAATATATATAGTTATTAGAACACAAGTTATCGTTATGATAAAAATATTAAAAAAGTATATCTTAGGTTCTTTATCTTTTAGTAGTGCAATAGTCTGTGGCGCCATCTATTATCGGCTAGAAAAAAATTGTTGATATTGTTTTCGTATTGACCTTATTATGTCGGTAGATGGCGTGATAGTGCTACTTTTTTTTTAAATATTTTATTTTTTCAAAAATATAAAAGTTTCCTAAAATTTTACTAAAATTACACATAAAATGTTATATAACACATTACGCAAATACAATATTTCTTAACAAAATGATAACCAATTTAAAAAATATATGTGGTTATTTTTTTATAATTATCACATTTTTTCATTTTTTAACATAATTCAAACTAAAAAAAGGTAAAAGGAAAAAAATATTTGTCAGAAGTGGGATTCGAACCCACGCCCTCAGAGAGGACCAGAACAGCTCACACCCGCTTAGCGGGCAAGGAATCCTTGAGTCTGGCGCCTTAGACCGCTCGGCCATCCTGACTGATGGCAACTGTGACGAAATTATTAATCATATACTATAAATGCAATTGGATGGTATAAAAATGTTACATTTTAAAATTGGAACTAACATTATTCATTCTGAACGCCCTTATCGAATTAATCAAATATAAATGACATGACAATAATATGGTGTTGTAATGATGTATGCATAACTGAATTTGATAAAACCTTGTTAAGTATTAATAAAAAAAAACAAATGAAAATTCATTTATGTTTTTTGATTAATATTTAACGCAAATTTTAAATATATTATTTCTTTAGCCGTTAAGGTTATTTTTATATGAACATACTTAAAAATAGTACATTCATATGAAAATTAAAATACGCTAAACGTTTAAATTAAAGACGTAACATGTGCCGCCAGATGGCGCTATTTTAGTAGATATTTCCGGAACATTTATTTTATCTTCATTTTATTTAAACCTGATACTTGTAAATTAAGCTGTTATTTGATAAGTTGGATTTCGCAGAAAATATACTTATACAGCCAGACAACACGTACACTAAGACACAGACATACAATATTACTTTAGAACATACTCCGTCCGTAACCGTAACAGCCAGTGAATGTCCCACTGCTGGGCTAAAGGCCTCCTCTCCCTTTTTGAGGAGAAGGTTTGGAGCTTATTCTACCACGCTGCCCCAATGCGGGTTGGTAGAGTCGTGTGGCAGCTTCATACGAAGTTTTCGTTTAATAAACTCGAAGCCTTCTTAAGATTTAATAAAAGTTTAACCAACGTCTTAATTCATAACTTAGCTGTGAACTGTAGTCAATATTAATGTTTCACAAACTCAAGCCAGCCATTGAGGCTTATCTAAACACACATCAATGTGTTCATACTTATTCACTAAGCAACCAAGCTGAGCATAAAATCAGTAACAAATTTCTACACCATTAGACTTCTAAGAACCAAGATGAATGGTTAGTATTAAATTAATGGTATTTGCACGGATGGATGGCGCGAGAGCCTGTGGGAATAGTAGTGTTGTGACGCGTACCAATTTATGTTGGATCCCGATTTCAGTATTCGCGTTTCGAGCGGGACAAAGTCCAATTAATTTTGCTTTTTTCTTCTAATACTTATAGCTTACAAAATGTATAATTTAACATAGAATCCGTAGTAATCGCTCACGCTGTCAGGGGTAGGAGAAAAGGACAAAGGGTACCTGACATCTACTGTCACAATCGCAGGCGAAGCTCGTGCAAATTAATAATATAATAAAATAACAAATAATAAAATCACTCTAGGTCTCGTCAGCTCCAATTGCGATCAGTCCTTACCCGTTACCTCAGTCTGGTCGTTTTTGATTACCTATGTAATTAATAAGGTTTTATTGTTTTAATTAGTTCATTATAAACAATTTATATGCTCGTTATTTGTGTCCCGATATTGTCGCGCTGTTTAAATATCTTGACAACACTATAGCCAAAGATTTACATATTCCACGTATCGTCTTTAAGTCACAAGATAATTATCAAAGCCTTTAATGTAGTTGAGTGAGTAATCAAAGTAACCGGACTAATACAATTACGAGTTACTGATTGAACCTCAAAAACCCTTTAATCAAAAAGGGAGAGGTGGCCTTAGTTCAGCTGTGCGACATTCACAGGCTGTTACTGCTTGAACTAAGATAAAAGTATCTTAATTGCGTCAGGTGTTTGACATAAAAAAATGTAGTCTATATTCTTCTATGGGGTTCAAGCTTGCTTCATAACAAATTTCATCAAAATCGGATCAGTGGTTTAGCTGTGGAATCGTGACATACATACAGAGTTGGCACTTTCGAATTTATAATATTAGTAAAGATTACTCATATCAAAGTATATTTTTATTTATTCTTTAACTTTATATTATTTTCGCTCTTTTTATTGAAATAAGAATTATTTACATTGAGGATTGTACAATACAACCAAACTAGAAATATATACTGTTAAATCGCAATTTCTATTATCTATGCGAACAATTAAACAGTTGAGACTCGTATTATAAATAAAAGTACCTTTTTTATATAGAATAGGAAGGTGTACGAGCATATGGGCTACTTGATAGTAAGTGGTCACTAACGCCCATAGACATTGGCATTGTAAGAAATGTTAACCATCGCTTACATCACCAATACGCCAACCTTGGGATCTAAGATGTTATGTCCCTTGTGCCTGTAATTACACTGGCTTACTCACCCTTCAAACTGGAACACAACAATACCAAGTCCTGCTGTTTTGCGGTAGAATATCTGATGAGTAGGTGGTACCTACCCAGACGAGCTTGCACAAAGCTTTACCACCAGTACCTCCGCCGTATCTAACTGTAGGTCTTAACACGATAAACTCAAACGAATGGTTTTTAATACGGTTTTAACGAATGGACGGAGTTATTCACAATGATTCATGGGGACGGTTCAGGTGTATTAATCACTAAAGTAATGCAAATTGGCTGAAATATGACGATATTGACTACCTCTAATCCTATGAGTAGTTCATAACGCAGTTGGTTGCCTGAAAGAGATCGGTATGTAGCGATAGGGCCGCCAAAGTTGGATGCTAATTAGGATGTATCCATGTGTTATGTATTTTTATAATCTGTGGCGTACAACAAAGTATATTCTATCTAAATATCAGAAAATATCGTACCGTCCGGGAGCTTTACTAGCGTGCGCCATATAAGCCGATAGAGTTACATGTATGTATTACGATATACATTTTTTACGCAGACCCTTATTCTACCCTTACGAAACTGGGAGGAGTGGCTAGAAGCTATATACATATAGTATGTCATTTGTACGTATGTAACGGTGTTAAAAAAAAGAAATATGTTATGGTCATAATATATAAAATACTCTGAAACTAAATTAAAATATAAATTTCGTAAAAAAAACGATTTTACTGTATCATTTATTCCACTGTACTTTAAATCAATTCGAACTGTAGTAAAATTCAAGCGACAACAGCGTTCAAGCTGAATTATATTTTAAATTAAATAAAATGACATTTTTTTTAAATAGCACTTACTATAAATTCTTTTACCTTGTATTAAATGGCTACTAATTAACTGAATAGTCACAAATTATTTTACTGCCAAAGAACTACAGATTCCTGTATTTTGGTTTGAAGTGTGAGTAGTAGTAAGTAGTAACAGCCTGTAAATGTCCCACTGCTGGGCTAAGGCCTCCTTTCCCTTTTTGAGGAGAAGCTTTGGAGCTTATTCCACCACGGTGCTCCAATGCGGGTTGGTGGAATACACATGTGGCAGAATTTCGATGAAATTAGACACATGCAGGTTTCCTCACGATGTTTTCCTTCACCGAAAAGCACGAGATGAATTATAAACAGAAATTAAGCACATGAAAATTCAGAGGTGCTTGCCCGGGTTTGAACCCACGTTCATCGGTTAAGATTCACGCGTTCTTACCACTGGGCCATCTCGACTTTGAAGTGTGAGTAATTCAGCGTAACAGCCACAATGGACATAACCCAAAAATGCCAATGCATATTGGCAAAGGTGGCCACTTTTCATCATGAGTTATTTAATCGTTTACTTTCTAAAATAAGAGCAGATATGCACACAATAATAACCGATTATAATGCTTAAATTTATTTTCTAAGTAGGTTCATAACATTTCGGTTTATTAGTTCGGTGTTTGTACTTACTTAGGCGGCACAAGTTAATATCATTAGGGATCTTAGATCCGAGGTATGTAGGTCACAGCCTAATGTATGAGATGAGATTAACGTCGGCTCTGTCGTATATGACGAACAGATTTATTAGGGGAAAATATCAAAAACGACCTATTTGGTAGAAAATGTGGTCTTCACGGATCGCCCTGATTTGAAGCATCGATTTATTTGACCATCATGTTTAGGTATCGGTATTTATTGCAGGACTTTTTAAGTAAACAAAACCTTTAATAGGCTTTGATGATAAATGGTAACCAATATAAATATTGGCTCTAAAAATGATTCATTATTTCTAACGTCGTCAATGCTCCTCCAAAATTAGGAACTAAGTAAACCTCCCTCAACATTCAAACTGGAACACAATATTAGTAGTATTTTTATAGTAAAGGTTGGCGGACGAGCATATGGGCCACCTGATGGTAAGTGATCACCAACGCCCATAGACATTGGCATTGTAAGAAATGTTAACCATCGCTTACATCGCCAATGCGCCACCAACCTTGGGAATTAAGATGCTATGTCCCTTGTGCCTGTTATTACACTGGCTCAGTAGTTGCTGTTTAATGTTAGTTTAAGTGATGATACACATAGCCAAGTTTCATTTTCGTCCAAAGAAACAGAATTGCGACCATAAAATGCTTAGCTTTCTTACCACTGTTCAATAACATGATGATTTATGATTTGTACATACCTATTTAAATTTTTTAATTACTTAAATAATATCTTGAAGAAAATTCTAGTCGCAATTAACCGTTCGAAGAGCCAGCTAGCGATAAAATAAAAAGAAAATATATTTTATTATGATAAAAAAAGCTTGCACGGAACAAACATTTTGTAGTTCAACATTTTTCATTTTAATGTTTGAAGATCTTAGGAAAATAAAACCTCTTTGAAAACAACAATAACCAAGGGAAAGATAAAGAAATATTTTTCTATTGTAGAATAAAATCATATAATAAAATCTTAGTAGAAAGTCTTAACTGTAATACGACACAAATACTCTATAACTTAAAGGCTTAGTATCTCGGCTGTTCTGAAGAAAGGGACACAATATGCTCCGAAATACGGTACATCCAGTGGTTGAAAAGAGATAGTGTATTATAGTCCAGGTCGTAAAGATACGATACAGATACGAAAGCTTTTAAAATCAAGTAATTGAATGGATGTATTATAAAGTAGAGCTCTCCTTGTCTAATATTCACGAAGGTATTTAGACCGCAAATTATTAGTATGAGATAACACATCTGTACACTTTCATTATCTTCGATAGTGAAGGTTAGAGATATTTATTTTCTCAAAAGATTTACATTTAAATCACTTACAGAGAAAAGCTGAGATGGCCTAGTGGTTAGAACGCGTGAATCTTAACCGATGATCGTGGGTTCAAACCCAAGCACCACTGAATTTTCATGTACTTAATTTGTGTTTATAATTCATCTCGTGCTTGACGGTGAAGGAAAACATCGTGAGGTTGTGTCTAATTTCATTGAAAATATGCCACATGTGTATTCTACCAACCCGCATTGGAGGAGCGTGATGGAATAAGCTCCAAAGCTTCTCCTCAAAAGGGAGAGGAGGCCTTTGCCCAGCAGCGGGACATTAACAGGCTGTTACTGTTACAGAGAAAATTACAGAACAGTTAGTAGAAAAATTAAATTGAATATGCGTACATAGTAATACGATGAATGTTACAATGACCTAATAATATCAGTACAGTGCAAACAAGTATGGATATTTTGTGATGTGAAGTAGGGTAATCTAGTAAAAATTTTGAGCGTATACAAAGTAATGATAACAAAGGGAGGTGACACATTAGATAAATCTGATATTTTTAAATTGATTTTTAATAGGTAATGTACAATATATAATGTGTGTATTTATTTATGATTATGCTTATAAATATATATAGTTGTTACTTACGAGTTTACTTCTTTTTCAATAAATTCAATTCAATTTCATGTTTAAGTTCATTTACTTATAAAATAAGTATGTTTTGTCATTATCTGGGAAGACAGCAGAGCTATTGACAATTTAATAGTCTGAACACAGTCGCGGTAATAATTTCTATTATAAAAACTTTTTTCAATTCAAACAATTCAATCTTTTCGAGCGTTTACGAAACTTTGCCTACAATATTTCTGTGCAAAGATTTAGAAAATTATTAATAAGTTTATAAGAAATTATAATTTATAAGAAATAATAATAATCCCTTTAAATATTTTTCTAATGAAACTCTTGCTAAGGAATACTTTAAAAACCTATCGTATGTACATTATTAAAAAACTAAATGTTGTTATAAATAGTACTTATTTATCTATAGTCATAAAATAGTTTGTCAATGAACAGCATCAGCTAAGAATAGATTTTTGGAAATTTCATCTATAATTATTGGGGTACACAAATGGAAGGGGTAACTTAATACGAATTTTGCGTATACTATGTCGTGAGAGATAGTGTAAGCATATGATACAATTTTTGTCACATTTCTTACAATATTGCAAATCCAAGTTCCGTTGCTATATTCAAATCAAATCTACAACTTTAATAGACACCGATTTCTCCTAATATTTGGAACGTGTCGATGTTGCATATGCACGGAATGCTATAGTGAGCATGCTAATTTGTCTCTCTGTTGCGACATTCGTACGACAAACGCGAGATGTTTAAAAAAATAGTACTGAGTTTCAAGCAAGTGGATTTCGGTAGAACTTACAGCCAAAACCTGTGGTATCGTTTATTTAAATTCAATCTTGTTTTTTTATATAGTAGGAAAGCGGACGAGCAAAATCAAAGGGATACTTAATGATGAGTTGTCACCACCGCCCATAGACATCTGCCTTGTAAGAAATATTACATCGCCAATGCACCACCAACCTTTGCAACGAAGATGTTATGTCCATTGTGCCTGTAGTTACACTGGCACTCTCCCTTCCATCCTGAACATAACAATACATAGTATTGGTGTTTGGTGGTAGAATACTTATGTATGCGATTAGTGGGCGGTACCTACCCAGACGGACTTGTAAAAATCTCTATCATCAAGTAAAACATTTCGATTCAGAAAGTCCTGGTAAACAACAACTTGAATAAAGAATATTTTGAAATATATTCCTAATATAACAATTAATATTATATAGTATACATTGATATATTCGAGATATGTCGACCACTTCGACTAACTTGCAAGTTGCAAGTCGTAAATTTTGTGTTTAGTTGATTGACTGGTTAAATAACAAAAGCAAACTAAGTTGCAACAGTACCGCTGTTCATAATTCAAAACAATACATTCACACAATTCTGTAGTTTAGGTATTAATTGATACATTTTAAAATTTCCAATTTATTATCTAGGTTAATACGTACGGATAATACGTATGATATAAACGATTTAATCAATCAGCTAATCAGATTGCTGAAATCAGCAGATTTAATCTTTGCTTAAGGTTCACATGTCCTGACCCATGGTCTGTCTCTCGCATTTTACTTTATGTATTATGGTTTTTGTCCTAATTGTATTATATAGCGGCAACGTTGGCTTTTAACATTATTTTCCTGATATAAACAGAGGCCAATTTATCAACTCATATAGCGTCCCACTACAAGGTACCCTGATTCCCAGGGAACCAGTGTCAGTCCATTGATAAGAGCAGGGAGGTCGATGGTGGTAAGAGCTCTTTTTATTGTATCATTAACTTAAGTAACAAACGTGCTTAGTACCGCTTCCATGATAATAAAAGAGGACAATACGTCAACGTGACGTCACACAAGAATTTTGTCCCAGTTCCGAGAGAGTAAGCAATCCGTTTTTTACTTTTCACTACAAATTCTCACTGATCGTATGAGCGTCAATAGTTCAAGGCACGTTTCAGATTGGTATTAAAAGGCTTTCGTCATCTAAAACTCATGTTAAGCCGGTTCGATGCATTATATAGTCTATTAAAAATCCTATATGTAAACAATCAGGATATTAATTTGTGTGTAAAGTCTGATGACATAATGTATATTATTTTCACTCCTACAACTCCAAAGATAATTTTGCCCATGCCTATGTATTTATTGTTGATATGCCCTGATTATTTATGTATGCTTATAGTTGCACTTTTATATCAATTAAAATACAAAGGCATCTTAATATTTATAATTTTATCTATCAAAGGGGAACTTTTACTAATTTTAGGAGAATTCAAAATGACAAAATAATTATATATTATGATGTGCAGCTTATTTTCATTGAAATAATTATAATTGATTTTGAGAATACCAATTGAAAAAATATATTGCTATTATTTAAAGGCTTTGAATTGGATGGTTAAAAACTCTCAATGACATGATTTTAATTACAAATGTATTGAATGTGTAGCTCGTACTTATTGCATTTATAATATACAATAGATTTGTTTTCTATTGAAGTTTTGCGGTAAGAGGAACTAGTTGGCACAGAGAAGGTTCTGACTAACAAAAAATCAAGAATAGTTTTAATTTGGTAGAATAGTATAGTTTCGAGTCCTGAATAATATACCGAGTCTGTAAGCGAACGCCACATGCACCATTTTGGAAAATTGGCACAACAAACCAGTTTTTCGAAGATTTGTTCTCTTTCACGCCATCTACGTTAAATAGTTATTTTAGAAATTATAAAGCATAATATTTCCTTTAACTTTTGTACGAAACATTGTTGAATCAGATAAATGGTTCACGAGTTACTGCAGAGTCAAATACCAGGATTATGTATACAAATAAATAATAAGGAAGTTATTTTAAAATAACTACATACTTTTAAGTTAATATGGCTATTAACGAGTTACAAAGTTTAAAGGTCAACGAAAACCAACAAGGTAGCATAGGACAATAGTATGCCTATAATGGTGGTCTGTCGCAACAGTGAAACCGAACCGAATACGAAATGATATTACGAACTAGACAATGCTTTTCCGATAGTGTTGTGCACACAAGTTCCCTAAGTATCGATTGATTGGATCGTTAATTTTATAGTTATGTACTTGAGTACAAAGATTTACATGAATATGAAATTGACAATGTGTGGCCAATGTTTAATGCATACTAAATCTTATGCCTGACAAAGGCGGATCCGCAAAGAAAGTAATTTTGTATCTACTTAATTATGTATTTATGTAATGTACTCGTGCTAGATAGATAATGTCGTTCTGAGATATATTATTTATAAATACAATGCGATTTCACAAATTAATTTTGATAGCATCGTCTGTTATTGGTGGTAGACCTTAATGCAAGCTCGTCTGGGTAGGTACCATCCACTCATCAGATATTCTACCACAAAAATAGTACTTTGTGTTGTTGTGTTCCTGTTTTAAGGTTAAGTGAGCCAGTGTAATTACGGATATAACATCTTAGTTCCCAACGTTGTTGGCGAATTGGTGACGTAAGCGATGGTTAACATTTCTTGCAATGCAAATGTCTATGCGCTTTATGGGCCACCATTTGGGCCACCATATGGGCCACCAGATGGTAAGTACTCACCACTATCCGGTGGGCCATATGCTCGTCCGCCTTCTTTCTTCGTTATTCTATAAAAAAAGTCTTATTTTTTTGTATAAATATTATGTTCGAACAAAAATTCCTTACACTTTTGCCTTATTGTTTTAACGTCTACTGAGCCGATTATCGTGAGCTCTCCCACTCACACGAGGGCAAAACCGTGGGCTTGTACTTAATGATGAGTACTTTACTCAAATTATTTTTTAAGCGAAGAAAGTAAATTACAATTTATATATATATATTATTGACACAGAAACAATTGGCAAAAACAGAGTAATTTTATCATATAAATGAACAACGTTGTATTATGATATATAACAACGCTTCACAAATAAGCCCTACACCGCCTACGGGCAGTTTTTCCATTGTCTCTTAGATATATTACAATACAAAAGCGAATCGTTGACGTCCTATCGAGCTTAGGAACTCACAGGCAAGGGGATTATTAAAAAAAAATCCTTATTCGACGTATGTTATCCATTTAAACAGCTTAATTTTAATTGTACGCTTTTAAGGTGGATCTCCAGATAGCTTACACTGCGTGAAAAAAAAAGTCTCCAGCTGTTGGTCTTCTATATTATTGATTTGGATGAAATTTACCACATACATTATTATTATTTACGTACGGGAAAATCCTCATGGGTTATCCCCAAGCTGGATCTGATGGAGGGCTATGTCGAACTACAACCAACTAAAGCCACCACGTATTCCTTCACCCCTTAACATATAACATCAGAAGTAAGTAAGATGTATGGTTTTTTCTTTATAGAATAGGAAGGCGGACGAGCATATGGGCCACCTGATGGTAAGTGGTCACCAACGCTCTTAGACATTGGCATTGTAAGAAATGTCAACCATCGCTTACATATCCAATGCGCCACCAACCTTGGGAACTAAGATTTTATGTCCCTTGTGCCTGTAATTACACTGGCTCAGTCACCCTTCAAACCGGAACACAACAATATCAAGTATTGCTGTTTTGCGGTAGAATATCTGATGAGTGGGTGGTACCTACCCAGACGAGCTTGCACAAAGCCCTACCACAAACAAATTATCTGACGTAAGATTAATATTTATTACAATGCCATTGTGTAAAGATAGTGCTGACTATCAAGTGTCCACATATCATAAATATATTGATTCTCAATGTAATGTTGTTTTACGACATAAAAATACTAAACGCTAAATAAACAACCCTCAATACAACTCTCCTCTTAACTGCTACAACTTTCATTTACATTTTTATTTTTAGATCTGTTACTTGTATAACAAATGCGGATACGACCTTTCGAAATCGAGCCGTACGACCTAAGCGTACAACGTTATCTGACGTAAGTCAGTGTCGTTAGCAATGCTGTAAAAAATTGGTATGGAATAAAATGATGCTAAGTACATAACTGTGCTCGGAAATTGCGTATTGTGAAAAAGAGTATATATTGAATGAAAAGTCTTGAAAAATTAGATTACTTTCTTTTTGTAATTATATATTTGTTATTTATTTTAATTATTTTTTTAATGATACTGTAAAATACAAAATAATTTATTTTATGTACAAACATTTTTCTAACAACAATACACATTACAAATTTAAAGCAGAAACACGCCGTCTAAAAGATTGTCGCGTGGCATTGTACCCAATTTATTTTAATTTAAATATCCTATTTATCGAGTACTTATGACATGTTATTCATTTTAATATTATTTTCATCGTGATTTTTTTAAGAAAATATCATATAATTGTTTTTCTGACCGTACATGTTATAAATGCCGAGTAATGTTTATGTAATGTTCCATCCAAACAGTATTTGGAATAGATAATATAGTTAATTAATTATTTATAAAAAGTTTTGAATTTATGTTTTTTTTTCAATTCATTTTATAATTCGTGTGGAAGTTTGCATGTTTGTATGTTTGTATGCTTGTTTTTGAAACATTATTACGTTTCGTTAAATAAATATGAAAATAAATTTTTAATACAATCGAACTATTTTGATTCTGTTGCTATTTTTACACATAAACAAAGGCTTATCGAATTTTATACCTTGTTTAGTGAACCACGAGTTATGAGGTTTCCTAGTTTATGACTTGCAAACACTATCCGATACTGATTTACGATCTTGTACCAACGACAATATTTTATACGTATATAAAATTTTGTGACATAATTAAAAAAAAATTGTTAAAATTATTAATTACAAAATACTGGCTATAGAGTTTGCGTTCGAGTGCGTTTACTCAAGCAAACGTTTTATAATAATATTTTGCGATTGTTTAATTTAATTTACTCATTAATTTACGTGAATTCACTTTATATCATTTAAAGATGACACATATTTTTTGTGCATAAAAGAAATGGCAAACCTTCTTTTATACCACTTTTTTACTGGCTATGAACGATGTTCTATTTTTAAAACAATTTTATTTCATAAAACGAATTTTACAAGTCGTTGCATGTTGAAGAGCCATAATACGTAATACACTATTCAAATTGTATTTCGTAGCAATGAATTAATTCTAATATCCTTTAGTATTTTTCTATTATTTATTACCAAATATTATTTTATTGTATTACACTGTTTACCATGTTTTAAACTAAAAAAAACTAAAATGAAAACAAGCTGTATGTGTATTTCATTACACGTTATATAAAAACATATATCTAATAATATTAAATTAGCAATCTTTTAAATGTATTTATAAATTTATTTCGTGTATTTCGGAGACGTCTCTAACCATTTGGCACAATTTTTGTATATATATATCTTTCCTGAAAAAAAAGTATCTTTTTACAAAAACCTAGTTATTTATTAGAGCCGAGTGAAACTCGATCGCTCTAGTACTATAGCATAATACAGTACAGTAAAAGCCTGTTAATGTCCCACTGCTGGGCTAAGGCCTCCTCTCCCTTTTGAGGTCAAGGTTTGTTTTGTTAGTAAGATAATATTAATAATGAAATTGTAAAATTTCTTATTAATATATATTTTTATCTATAATTAATATTATGAATGATGGAGATTGAGAGCTGAAGATCGAGTTCAGTGGCGTGCCATTGGAGAGGCCTAGGTCCAGCAGTGGACGACGAAGGGTTGATGATGATAATGATGATGAAAGATATTGGCTTTTAAAGCCGGAAATTATTACACAGCTGCTCAAAAAGGAGTGTAATGTTCTCAAGGTTCATGTATGTATGTATTGTTTATATATTTATTTTAAAACAAGCAGACTGGCATATTGTCTACCTGATGGCTACTGAACAACACTGTCCATATTTATTGGCGCATCTTTATCTTTAAGGCGCTACCAACCTTGGGCACTAAAATGTTATGGCATAATTTCAATGAAATTAGACACATTCAGGTTTCCTCGCGATGTTTTCCTTCACCGTCAAGCACGAGATGAATTATAATCACAAATTAAGCACATGAAAATTCAGTGGTGCTTGCCCGGGTTTGAAACCATCGTCGGTTAAGATTCACGCGTTCTAACCACTAGGCCATCTCGGCGGTGGTACTTAGCTAATATCATAATTATAATCGCGCAGAGAATCTATACTAATGTTATAAATACGAAAATAACTCTGTCTGTATGTTACGCTTTCACGGCTAAACCATCAAACCGATTTGGTACTGGTAGCGATTTGGTACGCAGCACGATTGAACCCTGATGACAAACATAGCCTACTTTAATATATATATATATATATATATATATATATATATATATATATATATATAAATTTTAGTTTTAATAATTATGACATTTTATTATTTTGAGTTATATGTAGTCCACTGAACTCTATCTTCAGCTCTCAATCTCCATCATTCATAATATTAATTATAGATAAAAATATATATTGATAAGAAATTTTACAATTTCTTTATAATATTATCTTGTAGTGTAGTATATAAGCAGCTGACACATGGTATTGAGGGCAGTAATAAATTTATCTTCAAACCTTAAACATCTACTTTATTTACCTAGTCCCGTCCTTACATGGCGACCCTGCCATTTAAGGTTTGGTTTCGGGTTCTAACGAAGTGCAGTATAACAATATAATGTCGCTCTGTGTAATATTGGACATTCGTGTATTTAATTGTTCGAACGTTAGTAGCGTCATAATACAAAATGGGCAAAGAACAAAGTAAAGAACAAATTGTGATTGCACAAAATGCCGCAGGAGGCGTGAATTCGGTCGACGTGGATAACTCCACGTCACTATACACTAAAATCAGAAAGTGACAAATATAATTTTGGGTATTTTTCTTTTACTTTTAATTTTGGGGGCAAAGTTTGCCATATATAAATTATATAAACGCTGCCACATAAACTGGATGCGTCAGGAGATGGCCAGGAGCGCTTTCAGACGTTCGAGGCGTGGACCAGAGACTGGAGAAATAAATCAGGAACGTGTCGTTTAGCCTGGAGACGCATCAATAGATGCTTATAAAAAAAATAGGAGTGTAAAAGTGTGAAAAATATATAAAAGGAGAAGTGAAATAGTGTCAATCAAATAATCAGCAAAGGTGTTATGGTATTATAGACAATAGATATATTCATACTTTATCATTATTTTTAAGTGTATATTTTTAAGCCGTTTCTTAAGATTTAAATGGATCATATATTAGATATAAAACATCAAATTGAAAATATAAAAATAAATTTAATTAAACTAAGTAAAGGGAAAAGAACTAAAAAGTTGTTAGAACAGAAATATTTAGAGGCAAAAAGTTTATATGACGAATATATAAAATATCGTGACGAGTTAAACTTTAATGCATCTAAAGGGTATATAAAAAAGGAAGAGATAAATTACTTATTAGTTGCTTGCGAAGAAATTGAATCGTTTTATCAAAAAATTCAAACAACTTGTTTAGTTAGTGACCAAGATTTTAGCACCATGACTGACTTTGACATGAAAACTGCTACTTCTCTTCTACCTATTATGACAGGAGATGAAGAAGTTACTAAAAAATTAATAGATTGTATCGAATTCTATAGCCAAACCATTAGGAAAGAACATGAACGGTTACTTATTTCTTTTGTCCTTAAAACTCGTTTAACTAAAAATGCCAAATTACGTTTGTTATCTAACTATGAATCTTCCACAGAACTTATTGCCGACATGAAAAATAATCTGTTGACTAAGCAGTCAGCCACGGCACTACAAATAGAAATGTTAAAATCTAGACAAGGTTCGCAGAGTATTGAGGAATTTGGTAAGAAACTTGAGGATTTATTTGTTGAATTGACTATTTCCCAAGCTAACGGTGACGATAACGCGTTTAAAATATTGAGACCCGTAAACGAAAAATTAGCAATACAGCGATTCACCGAAGGTTTGAGGAACAGTCGATTAAGCACTATTTTAGCGGCCCGCAACTACTCAGAGCTGAAAGATGTTATAAGAGCAGCCAAAGACGAGGAACTGTCGCGTCAAGGCTCTTTTACATCAGCTGAAACGATTTTCACGACTCAACACTCGAGTACAAAATTTACTCCATACGAATTAGTGTTTGGCAAACAATGTAACTTACCAAGTAATCTTAGGTCGACAATAGATCCAATTTACAATTTTGATGATTATGCAATAGAACTAAAATACCGGTTACAAAAGTCACAAAATGATGCTAAAACAAACCTCATAAATTGTAAAACTTTAAGAAAAATAAAATATGATAGAAGTATAAACCCAGTGGAGTATAAACAAGGAGACTTAGTATTGGTTAAAAATGAAAATATTAGCAAACTTGATCCATTATATTTAGGTCCATATACAGTTGTTAAAGATTTATCACCGAATGTTGTAATTTTAGTCAATGGTAAAGAAAAAACTGTTCATAAAAATAGGACAAGACTTTATGTTGAATGATCATTAAACATATTGTTTATTAAGACTTGTGATTATGACTGTACCTATTATGATATTTGATATTAAATTTCAGCACTGCATTATTATACCTTTGTTTACATATTTGTTTTATTTTGTTTAATTATTATTATATTCAATTTTATTTTACTTTTTCATATTGTATTTTGATAAAAAAAATGTTAATGTATCCAACATTTTTTTTTTTGTTTGGTAGGGCATGTAGTGTAGTATATAAGCAGCTGACACATGGTATTGAGGGCAGTAATAAATTTATCTTCAAACCTTAAACATCTACTTTATTTACCTAGTCCCGTCCTTACAATCTTACTAACAAAACAAACCTTGACCTCAAAAGGGAGAGGAGGCCTTAGCCCAGCAGTGGGACATTAACAGGCTGTTACTACTTACTACTACTACTAGCAAAAATGTTGAACTAGATTTTAATTTTTAAGGAATTTTGCTTTCTAAAAACTAACGGCCATTAATAAATTATTTAACAATTACTCGCTTGTTAAACAATGCTGTGTCTTCTTTTTACGAAAGTCAAACCAATAATGACAGAAAGATATATGGATCATATATGCTTACGTAAACAGCCACTAAAAACGTTTATAAGTAAGGCCGTAAGTTGTGTGTTAAGTACGTGTACAATGAAGAAAATGTACAATTTATATATATGTGTGTTTTATTTTCAGACAATGCATTTGATAACAGTCGTATATTTTAATAATCATAGAAACTGCCTCACAAAGTGCTGTTTTATTTACGCTTGAAGCGCTGTTTGTTTTTACATCCAACGATGTAATTTCTTCTCATAATATTGAGAAAAATAAATTAGTAACGTTCAAAAGTCACCATTCGGGGCACGATTTGGACAACTATTTAATTGAAAAATTCTGATAGCGTGGCTCTGCCACGCTCTACTCCTCTAGAGTGGCTGCATAAAATATTTCATAGCCCTTTCTTTGTGTTACAGTAAAAAGCTGCAGTTTTCATCATAAACATTCTAAGGAACTTGAATAATGAAATTTATTATTTAAAATCAGAATTTCACAACATTTTTTTTAAATCAAACGGCTACATCATAAAAATATTTATTACCTACATCTAAAATTTGTATCTTTTAAATCATCATCTTACGCCATTTAGTCAAATTTAAAGCGATTACGGTTTCGTTATGTAAACTCTACTGACAAAGACTGACATGAAACTCTGTACCAATTAATTCAATAACATAGTCATGTCAATAAAATATATTGAAATTTATACACCGCCCTTAAAAAACAAGAAATATATTATATGTATACTTTATTAATATATATTAATATTATAAATGTTAACTCTGTCTATTACGACTAAACCACTGAACCAATTTTGATGCGCAGCACGATTGAACCCAAATTACGGACATAGCCTACTTTCATCCTTCTGACTTGACCCCCTCAAGTGGACGAAGCCGCGGGTGGAAACTAGTGTAGTATAAATAAGTATATAGCTTTAAATTATATGTGTATTTTATATTTTTTGTTTTGTTTTAGTTATCACCTGGTGGTGATATGGTACCTCATATCCTATCAGTTATTACTTACTCCGTTGGTTGCTTGGAAGAGATCGCTATGTAGCGATAAGGTTGCCTAAGGTTGATTAAGGTTTAACTTTATGCTACTTTTATTTAGACTGTATCCATATTTTATATATTTTTTCTCTTTGTGATGTACAATAAATTATAAAGTAAATAAGTAAGATTTTTATGAAACAGCGTGACAGTAATAAATTATAAAATGGTCAACTCACAGATTTTTAATATTGGTTTATTCTATTTCTAATGAAACAAGAGTCGGTCAGCTTCTAACGTTTATAAACCTTTTAGGAGTGACGTCATAACATAATTTATAACAACTATTAAGCAATCCAAACATATCAATATATAATGAGATGTTGGATTTTAGTTGAGTAAATAATAATTAAGATAGAAATAATAATCAAAAATACCAATCATAAGTTATATAGATTATATATGTAAGATAACGTATTGTGGTAGCTATAATACGTAGTCGGGTTTTAGTTTTAAATTTTGAAACAAGGTACCGTTACATCCGATATCGTGTCGTCATCAAAATGTGTAAAAACGCTTTACAATCTAGTTAGTTAAACAAATGTCCCAATTTCCACTGAATGTTGTACGTCACCGACAGATGGCCATCAAAGCTTTGCTCATTTCCTTCAGGAAACTGGTCGTGAGCTTCGTTCCCAAGGTTGGATAAACGCGAGAGTTGAGTTTTATTACATACGTCTATATACGAAGTTTATTTCGACTGCATGTGTTGGTTTGGACTATGATAAAAGTATTGAATGTAGAAGGAATTTGTTAATAATATTAAAAATTTTGTATTTGTTTTTTTTTTGTTTTGGTACAGCAACCAAATCATACTATAATCATATATTATATTTCATATAAATAAGAAAGAAAATTAACATATATACTTCCTATGGCTGGGAAGGACGATTATCCCTTTCAGGAGGTTTTGGAGCTTATTCCACCACGCTGCCACTATGCGGGCTGGTGGACACATGTGAGTGTCTAACGTCGTTTCATTCGACGCCGAGATGTCGATATCAAGATGAGATGTATGTAATAATTCGATTATTTAACCTCAAAGTCAGATCAATAGTCAAAATCGTTTTTTTACGTTCAAAAACATCCAAAGAAAATTGTTCTTTATTACGATAATATAAGTTTCATTATTGAGTATCAAAAAGATTAAAGCACTATTTTAACAATTTATTGATTTAACAATGTAAATTAAAACATATTAAATTTGTGCCTTTTTATTTAATAATTTATTATTTGTCATATGAGATAATTACGGTCTCACACTAAAATAATATGTTTAAAGATAAGTAACCAAAATATACTGATATTCGGTATGGTATCGTTGTCTTTACATAATATACTACACGATTACATTATATACATAAAATTATTTACAGTATCATACTATAAATAGCTTGTAACCCGAATTTTAAGTTCACAAATAACTGAAATAAATGATAATTTCCCGGTTTGCGTGCCAGATAATTATAGATTATTTCAAAGTATGTAAATCGGTTGAAATATATGATGGCTAATTTCGCCAGTGCTGTCATCAGTCAGGATGGCCGAGCGGTCTAAGGCGCCAGACTCAAGGTTTCCTTGCCCGCTAAGCGGGTGTGAGCTGTTCTGGTCCTCTCTGAGGGCGTGGGTTCGAATCCCACTTCTGACAAAATATTTTTTTATATTTTTTATTTTTATTAAACTTTTTCCTATATTAACTACAATTATATTATTATATTACCAAGTTTTTTTGTTATCATAATATAAATAACCATGTTTTTACAACATTATATGATATCAAATATCCAGTGCATTACACGAATCAATTAATAAAAATAAGTTTTAAAGACTACCAAAATAACCTTATTAAATTAAAAGGTTGAAGAACTATAACTGTACAAATTAAATTAAGAAAAAGGTACATTTTATAATTTTTAGAGTAATAAAAATAATATATACGTAAAAATTTAATAATTGTACTATGGTATCCTCAATTAAGTCCAGTTAATTGGTAAAAAGTGAAATATCAAGCAGAACGTAGGTGGTAGGGCTTCGTGCAAGTCCGTCTGGATAATTACCACCCACTTATCGGATATTCTACCGCTAAATAGCAATACTCAGTATTGTTGCATTCCGGTTTGAAGGATGAGTAAGCCAGTGTAAGTACAGGCACAAGGGACATAACATCTTAGTTCCCAAGGTTGGTGGCTAATTGGCGTTGTAAGGAATGGTTGATATTTCTTATGTCTATGGGCGGTGGTGACCACTTACCATCAGGTAGCACGTTTGGATCCGCCTACCTATTTCATAAAAAAACGCATGTTAATATAGACATAGACATTAGCACTGTAAGAAATATACTGATCCCTTACATCCTCAACACGCCACTACTCATGAACTAAAATATTATGCTCCTTGTGCCTGTAGTTACACTGCCTCACTCACCCTTCAAACCAGAACATAACAATACTAAATAGCTGTATGGCGGTAGAGTATTATGATAAGTGGCCACCCACTTATTATTATTTACCCAGACGGGCATACAGTTTACACAAAGCAAATTATAAACACAAATAAAGCCAATAAAATTTCTAATATAAGTTACACAAGTTTATTTCGATTGGTTTCCTTATAGACTTTTGACGGTATAAAATTTTACCCGAATGTAACTTGCCTTTTTTGTAATATAAAATGTGTATTTACAGAATTGGTCAACTATATTGTAAGACCGTTATCGTGTAGTTGTAACTGTTAAGTGATAAGCCTTGTTGCCTCTTAGCATATTGCCAACCTTCCAAGACGAGCTAATGAAACATAATACGTGTTTCGACCCCGTGTAATAAATTTCTAAAGCATGTACTCCCCCTAACTCTTCTCAACCTTACTAAAATACCCCAGAGATTCGCCATCACAAAATCCATTTAACTTTCTAATTAACTAATTTTACATTTTCACCGACCACTATTCACAACGAGGCAAGACGGAACATGTATAGGGGATTCCCGAAGGCCTTAACGTCATAAAAACGGTTCTCGTTTGATGTGTAAACTGATATACTGTAAAATTAATTTTTGATTGCAAAACCATAGACAATACATGAACCTCGCGACAC
The DNA here is from genome assembly GCF_905147045.1 of Nymphalis io. Lineage (NCBI taxonomy): Eukaryota > Metazoa > Arthropoda > Insecta > Lepidoptera > Nymphalidae > Nymphalis > Nymphalis io. Next base: position 3,495,756 of record NC_065910.1, on the reverse strand, counting down.
CACGTCACATCATTTGATGAATATTGCTGCTTTGAACATACAACATCTTAGTATAAAAATTTTTTATGATTAAACCCTGTGAAATATGTTATAAAACTGATTTATCTTATTATAATATATATATATATATATTCTATGTGGATAATCAGATATTAAATATTAAACGCATATATGTATATATATAACGAATATATATATATATATATATATGTATATTAGAGATTGTATAACCTTTCGAATATAAAATATTTAAGTTTACCTCTGTAGGAAAATAAAAAATATTTTGTCAGAAGTGGGATTCGAACCCACGCCCTCAGAGAGGACCAGAACAGCTCATACCCGCTTAGCGGGCAAGAAAACCTTGAGTCTGGCGCCTTAGACCGCTCGGCCATCCTGACTGATGACGAGTGGTGCAAAATTAGTAATTAAACAAAACAAATCAATCAATCAATCAATCAACAGCCAATCGTTGTCCACTGCTGAACATAGGCTTCTCCCAAGGTGCGCCAAAGCTCCCTGTCCTCCGCCTTCCGCATCCAGTTGGTGCCCGCCACCTTCTTAAGGTCGTCGGTCCACCTGGCTGGAGGGTGCCCTACGCTGCGCTTGCCGATTCGCGGTCTCCACTCTAGGACTCGTCTGCTCCAACGGCCATCGGTCCTACGATATACGTGACCAGCCCACTGCCACTTCAGCCTGCTAATTTTGCAAGCTATGTCGGTGACTCCGGTTCTTTTCCGGATAAGCTCATTTCTGATCTTATCCTTCAAAGATACTCCGAGCATAGCTCGCTCCATAGCACGCTGAGCGACTTTGAATTTGTGGACTAGTCCCGCAGTTAGTGTCCACGTTTCGGCACCGTATGTCATGGCAGGTAAGACGCATTGGTTGAAGACTTTCGTCTTCAAACATTGCGGTATAGACGACTTGAGGACTTGACGAGGGTTGCCAAATGCGGCCCATCCCAAGCGAATTCTTCGATCGGCTTCCTTCTCGAAGTTTTACAAAACAATATATTTACATAAATCTTATATATCAAAAGCCCATTTAGCGCATTACATACAAGATGCAGTATTTTACTTCAACGTTGATGCAACGAACATGCGAAAAAACTGAATTTCACAAAATTTTCGCAGACTTAAATCGAAAATTTTAAAGAAAAATAAAGCGATATTTAATAACTCATAATTCTGTATCAATCTTAACGCTTTTTCGATTTATATAATAAGCAGCTGCTCGTGTAATAATTTACCTAGTAAATATTCATTATTTTTCAATGTAAATAAGCTGAAAAGATATGTGTAACATACAATAGAAAATTGAGCCTAAACACCGACCTTCAACAGCACCAACTAGCTTACGTAGACTGGGCCAGCACCTGTCTTCAATTGCTAAAGGCTGGTTTCTGGCGTGTCATTTATACTTTTACATGATAATAGAATTCACTGAGAACACAGATAACAGTTTTTTAAGTGGCGCTGTAATCGCGTTCTTAACCAATAGGAACGTTTCTATTTGGTTTTCTCTATCATGAATGAAGAAAGTACTTAAACTCATTCCCAAAAAATATATATCTTGTTTGTCTCTGTCTTAGGATATGCTTCTTATTTCATTCATAATTTAGTCCACCCTATTACTTTGGCTGTAAACTGTTCTAATCATTCGCTATACATTATTATTAGTGAGGCTGTTAATATTCTAAAGTTTAAATAAAAAAATATCCTGATAAAAAAATACTACCGATTTGTCTTTCATACCGAGCATAGAACAATTTTATCTAACCATACCAAAAATTCGTCAATCGGCGCTTTTCCGGCCCCCGTTGACAAATTAATGTAATAAAACTTGATAGAAACGATATTTTCATTTTTCAATATGAACGTTTTTTAAACTTTGAAATAGTGTATTTGGGAAAGCGTCTATTTTATAAGCCTTTATTTTAAATTCATTAGCTGTAAATATAAACTACATATGCTTTATTTTTAACATATTACCTATACATATATTTGTTTGTATGTACACGCTTATGTATGAAACTACTGAACGGTTTTTTTTTGCGGTTTTTGGGGGTGGATTAAACTCAGCTTGGAGCAACATCTAGGTTTTGTTCCAATGAAACCGGGTTACATTAAAAATGTTATCTTCAATTAAAGATAATTTTGTGTGTTAATAAAAAACGAATAATAATAATATTCTGGGACATTATTCACACACGGCCATCTGATCCCAAAGCAGAGCTTGTACTATGGAAACCAGACAACTGATATACTACATACACTACTTTTCTTTTGTAAATAAACACTTATATAGATAATTACACCCAGACTCAGGACAAACAGACATATTCATGCATACAAATATGTCTTGGGTGGGAATCGAACCCACAACCAATCGATATATTATAATTTATTATTTTTTCTTGGGTACAGGTTGTACGTTGACAATCTTCCAAGCCTTAGGAACTTAAACGGATTTAAGAGAAAGAGGCGGTACAAGCGTGTTAGAACAGGAGACAACTCAGGTGCACAATTCCTCAGGACTATTGCTGGAATCTCGTCACGGCGACTGGACTTATTCAAGTTTGTCTCAATCGACTTGGTCAGGGACCAAAATACTTTACTACCACGGGGATAGGAAGCTAATCTAATTTATTAGCTAGATATGTTATGTTCAGTAGGATCACTGTAATATTTAGCATTTCTAACTCTATATGAGTGTTTAATATTTCAAAAAAGTGTTTTGCCATTCATCCAAAAATAAAACTTGAAATCTAAAATAAAAATCAGCCTAAAATACAAAACTATTTTCTTAAGACAAAGAAAAAAATAACGGAAGACATCTGAAGTAAATTACTTAAATTTTCCTGCCCATCAATTTCCGGGGCAGTCGAGATTCGTATCGTAACGATCTCAGGTTCTTACATTTCTTTTACCTTAAAAAAAATTTTTTTTCCTCTGTTTTAAATTTAAAACGTGATCATTTAGTACGCTAAAAATATATTTGTTCTGGTAACTTTTATATACTTCTTAATATGTATTTTATGTTATTTCGTTTCTAAAAATTTAAAGTCGTAGTTTTGAAAGTTTAACAGATAATAAAAGTCATAAAACAAACAGATGCACAAATATCGGTCGGGCCAATAACCACAAGTTGTGGTGCCCGTATGCGTAGGTGCCACCCAATCATCATTTGTTATACCACGGAGCATAAGTGATATACTGCTGGAGATGACTGACCCAGTTTAATTACAGCAGCATTGGATGGATAGTCCACGGTTGCCCACGATTTGACGGTATAAGGGACGGCAAATTGGTTTATCTACTTCATTAATTAAAAAAAAAACAATTTCTTAATATTAATGTACTAATTTTTATCGAAACTATAAATAAAACGCTGATGCATAACAGTTTCTTATCGATAGTTCAAATGAAAGCGCACCAAATTAATGAATCGCTTAACTTACCAAGGTTAGACAAAATTTTTGTATTTTCTATACCAATTATACGAATAAATAGTATTACTTAAAATTCTACTATATAAAACTAATAAGCCAGTGTAATTACAGGCACAATAAAAAGCTGAAGGCTGAGTAGCAGATCACTAATGTTCGATCAGATTAGTCGTATGATATCTTCAACAAAATTATACGAATAACTAATTTCGACTAACGCGTCATACTCGTATGATAATATTCGATGTGTAGCTCTCACTTCAACGCCACGTCATATAGGCGTAACGTTCAATTATATTTGTAATAATTTAATGGAGAAGGCACACTTCCATTATTATATAAATCGATATGATATAATTTATTATTTTGCTAACATTATTGCTACCATTCCAAGCTGTCATATGCAGGTGATGTTTTTTAATATTGTGGTTTGTAATATACTAACAGTCTTAAATGTAAAAAAAATCGCCACCATTATCGTTCCTGCTCTCAATGAGTCCCGTGGAATTAGTCGTACTGCCTCGTATCGTATCGTATCGTACTACTGGTGACAGAAGAGCTCGTTCATTTTTTGGATCAGAATTGCGATTCAAAGGGATATTCCATTGGTCCCCATATTCATGATTTGTACAGTAGCTATTTTTAAATTTGTATTCGTAAATATATAAAAGCTTTAAATAAATAATCCTTATGTAAATAAATTTACTTATCTTTTAATATTATTCAAACTAAAAAATACATATCGCCTTTATAATATGCTATTTTAGGTCTCAGTATGTCGGCAATTAAAACTTTAAATTAATGTACCGCAGTGACTTCGTTATTTTGTTTCGTTAATAATAATAATTTTGTGTGAGCGTTTTTATTTGTGATGAATATTTCTCTGTATGTAGGTTTGAATCAATCAGTTCCAGTAACTTTTAAGCTGTTTGTTGTTGCTTACATGTTGCATAAATTATTTGCAGAATATTATAATATTTCATTTATTGTAGAGTCAAGATTGTCAATAAATGAGAACAAACTCTTGAAAAGCGCACTTATTTTATTCTCGAGCAATATTTTGTTTAATTACTTGATATTTTGCAATATTCGTCATCAGTCAGGATGGCCGAGCGGTCTAAGGCGCCAGACTCAAGGTTTCCTTGCCCGTTAAGCGGGTGTGAGCTGTTCTGGTCCTCTCTGAGGGCGTGGGTTCGAATCCCACTTCTGACAAAACTTTTTAATTATTATTCTATTGTAAGTACTGGGCAATTAATTATTAATCATCGTTTAATATTTTTTAAATTATTATTGCTACAAATATCACTTAAAAATATAAATTATTTTATAATAAAATTTAGAGAACATTTTCGAATTAGGTAAGTTTATTTTGCATACACTGCCTATTTCAGAAACTAAAAGTAATGGAGTGGGTAATTTTAAGAAAGTCATTTAGGCTTGTAATATTTTCATACATTACTTAAATGTTGAAGTATAAATATAAATGAAGTTAAATATGTGGTCGGTACAAATAATATTTCTATTTTTATCATATTTTTCTATTAGAAGCTCCTGAAACAAATATACTCTATTGAAAAATTATCTTTAAGACCGTATTTATGTTTAATTTCAATTTTAAAATACATAAATAAAATGATTATGCTTTTAAATAAATAATTTTTAGTGTGTTCAAGATCAAGCGTTTAGAATTTGTCTCTCGCAAATCAGGTAAAGCCGTTTATGTTGCGCCTGAATATTTCTGATCGTATCGGATTTGCCGTCATATTAGATTATGAGATCGAAGAAATAGAGAGTACACTTTTGTTACCGCACACAATTGCGCTGTAATATATCCTGCGCAGAGACTAGTCTCTTGGCCTGTATTTCTTTCTTAATTTGAATTAAACATATTATATTATTAATTGTTTACAATTTTGAGATTTAATATGACGATTGATTTCTGTTTCTCCCACATGAAGTAGGGAATAACCTCGCCGGAATCGCTTGCGCATGCTATCGTGACGCTCATGAAGATAACACCTTTTTTTCACACTACTCAAAGAGAAAGTGTGAAACTATAAAATAGATACCTTATTTTTTTTAATAAGCTTTTATCCTTTCGCTTTTCGTAAAATAAATATTATAAAATTAATAAGAAAAACCTATCTACTATTGAATAACGAGAAATGAGCCGATGATGGATATACGTTTCTATGTCATACTTGCAACTTCAAAGCTTACGGAATGTTTTCACTGGAACGATTTCACACAACGCATTTTTTTATATAGTATAGGTAGGTAAACCCTACAACCCTACCCAGACAAAGCCCTACCATCAGTGAAATTTGCCATCTGCATCTGCATTGCTAACAATTTACCATCCGCAAGCAAAACGAAAAAAGCAAATTTCATTTCTTATAATTAATATCAGGACATTAATTGACTTTAGAATCTGTGGATAACAATCATTGAGATATAAGACAAAATCCCTTTTTTTAAGTAGTTGTAACATTATATAGAGCTATACATACATTTGAGAAGGTAGGATATTTCACTACTATTGTACCTAAATGAGACACTCTTGAAATTAACTGACTTTTTTCCTTTGTGAGGAAAAATCTCATAGAAGGATGAGTATGCCTTTAACTTTTTCTTGTTATTTTATCTTTATAAATAAATTTTAGCTGGGTGGCTGGAACACGAGAATCATAACCGAGGTTTATGGATTGTAACCCAGACTAGCAATATTTAGTTTTCACGTGATTATAATTCATCTCGTGCTTAGCGGCGAAGGAATGATAAGGAAATGTGCTTATATTGTATGAAATACTATAATCTAATGACTGGACATATATACATGTGCATGTATATATCTCAATTGTCATCCAGTCATTAGATATTCTACCGCTAAACATCAATAAGTATTGTTGTATTCCGGTTTGAAGGGTGAGTGAGTCAGTTGAACAACAGGCACAAGGGACACAACATCTTAGTTTCCAAGGTTGGCGCATTGGCGATGTAAGGAATTAATATTTTTTACGTCACCAATGTCTCAGGGTGATGGTGACCATTTACCATCAAGTGGCCCATTTGCCAGTCGGCCTTTTTGTATTTAAAAAAAATGTGTAAATTCGAAAGTTAGTTTGTTTGCTCATTTGTTTATTTCAAGTCTTAACTACAAAGCCGATAATGGAATTTTGTATACATATTGTCAGGGATACAGAGAAGGACAATGTATTATTACCAGTCCCGCTCACACGCGGCTCAAATAAATTCATGGTCCTTGCATAGAAATTAAAAAATTAAAAACAAAACCGTATCCAGATTTAGAAATATTTTCACTTCTTGGTATCGCTTCGACATGGCGCGAGCGACATAGATACGTCAGGTGTGGCCTGTCCGGACTTCGCCGACCGTGTAATTCTATGTGAAGGGATATCAGCAAGCCTTTGCAAGTGGCAAATATATTCATAGGTGTTGTTCGGAAAACGAAATTTATGTAAAGGTTTTGGTTTAACAAGACATTTGTACGTCTATTTATATATATATATAGAATAGGTAGGTGAACGAGCATATGGGCCACCTGATAGTAAGTGGTCACCAACGCCCACCACCAACATTGGCATTGTAAGAAATGTTAACCATCGCTTACATTACCAATGCGCCACCAACCTTGGGAACTAAGATGTTGTGTCCCTTGTGCTTGTAATTACACTGGCTCACTCACCCTTAAAATCCTAACGCAACAATACCAAGTACTGTTGTTTTGCTGTAAAATATCTGATATGTAGGTGGTACCTAACCAGACAAGCTTGCACAAAGCTCTACCACCAGTAAGTCGAATCTCAGATCGAAAATCAGTCCGATATGACGAATGTTTTAATGTCGTACGCATTTTTTTAGCTCTAGTTAATTTACTGCAACGTGAATTGTTAATATTAATGGGAGTATTTTTTAAATTAATGCAACATTTTTGTTGTAGGGTTTTGTGCAAGCCCGCCTAGGGTTAGTTTACCAACCATGAATATCAAGCCTCAAATTCAGGTGGATCTAAAGGAAGTGGCACAGAAAGCTGAAGGCACATAGGCGTGCCTCTTGAGAAGCCTAGGTCTAGTGGACTACGGTCGCCTAAATTATGATAATGATATATGCAATATATAATATTACAATATATATTTAGTTGTGTATACTAAACAATTCTGTTCATATATTTTCTATTTCTTGCTCGAAATATAATACTATTTTGTATATCAATTTTATATATTGTCATAGTATTATCTACGAACAACGAAAAGAAATAGGTTCATACAGAAAAATATTACGAATGAGAAAATTTATAATTTATTTATATCTAATCTTATGAATGGAATTGAATTCAGCTAAATTTTCTTTGGCAGGGACGTAAAAGGGATAAAAACACAATGAAATAAGTTTACAAGTTTTGAAAGACGCATCATTATTCAAATAACTTTTTCGTGAAGTGCGTAAAACGTGACCATACTAAGAATATTGAGATAGGAACCACATTTATTCGAGGTAAAATATAAAAAATAAAGTAACAATGTTAAATGGCCCACCGCTGGGCTAGGTCTCGTCTTGTGAAGAAGGCTTAGATCTTATTACACCACGCTCCAACGTGGAAAGGATACCATGTATTCGTTCACCAACAAACACGAGATGAAGTCATTATTAAAATTATATATTTTTTAAATACATAATTTTTAATAATGACTTCATCTCGTAATTTCAATGTAATTTAAAACATATTTTCGCTAATCTGTAATAATTAAGATCATAGTTTGTGAAAAGTTAACAAACCAATAACAATGATACGCTATTTTGAACCATGTATCCCTCAATATGTTATCATTAGTAAAGTCAATATCGCCTGCCACTTTCTGAAATCTAACCATCATATTCGTGGGTTTTCGATTTAGTTCTTACAGATACGTCTTCTGTTATATAATTATTCTAAATATGTATATATCTACAGTACAAATATAGTAAACTATTTGTACTTACAAAAATTAATGTTTGAACTTAATACAGAAATATCAAAAACTACCGTAACAGCCTGTGAATGTCCCACTGCTGGGCTAAAGGCCTCCTCTCCTCTTTTTGAGGAGAAGGTTTGGAGCTTATTCCACCACGCTGCTCCAATGCGGGTTGGTAGAATTCACATGTGGCAGAACTTCAGTGAAATTAGACACATGCAGGTTCCCTCACGATGTTTTCCTTCACCGTAAAGCACGAGATGAATTATAATCACAAATTAAGCACATGAAAATTCAGTGGTGCTTGCCCGGGTTTGAACCCACGATCATCGGTTAAGATTCACGCGTTCTTACCACAGGGCCATCTCGGCTTTTTTCTCTCATCAAAAACTAACTATCAGAAAATCACACGAACGATCAATCTATTGAAAGCTAAATAAACGTACCTATTTTTAAACAACAATATCAAAAACAATTATGTTTTAATAATAATTAAACTTAAAGTAATTTTAATCTCAATTGTTCTAAAAATAGACCATTTAGAGATTGAATAATTTAACACCTCAACAAAAGTTGTATAACCGATTTTGTTCATGAAAAGTTTTAGGAACTTTGTCTAACAATATAACGATGTTCAAAAACCTTCTCGAACAGACGAGAATATTCTAGAAATTGTGACATGCTGAGTTTGATTAAGAGATTCATATAATCTTTATCTTTTATTATATTTCTTTACATGAGTATTATTTAAAGAAATAAACCTATTAGGTAGAAAAATAAAGTAGCCTATCTCTTTCCTTAAGGTTCAAACTTGCTTCATAACAAATTTCAGGATCAGTTCAGTAGTTCAACCGTAAGAAAGTAACAAATAGACAGAGTTACTTTCGTATTTATAATATTTGCATAGATTTATATGTGTGTATAATCGCGCGCGTGTCTTATATATTTATTTTATCTTGCAAATATCGACAGACTTATTTCACCTGACTCATTGCATGAGTAATGCAAGTTATAATGTCCTAGTTCTATTTCAATAAAAAAAATTGTCTCTTAAAGCATCAAATAAGAAATCGAATCGAACACCCACATGTTTATAGTACAGATAATTAATTAATGATATAGAACGCAATACGAGTATATCCTTTAGCATAATTTTATTCCCATTGTTATACATATTAGATAATATGGATTACATTTCAAAAAAAAAAGAAGTTCGGCTATAATTTATATTTTTCTAAGCCTTACGCAATGTAGAAAAATAATATAATCAACGCGATTCCATAAAACACATACATAGACCATATAAAGACCCAAATGTATTTCAAAAACGTATGTACATATAAGAGGAAATCTGTAGATCGTCCCTGAGATTATGTTAATAAAAAGGGTTTCGATAGACATATTTCACAGTTCGTTTAGCAAGTTTGAGAACCGAAATATATTATAGTATTTCAAGATTACTTGAGCTGAAGCAGTTGTTACTTTTTATATTTATCAATACAAAAAAATGGCTAAGTCTAGTAACGGAATGGTACCCTCGATGGCAAAAGAAACAGAAGAAGACAGACTATGAGATGGGAGGAAAACTTTAACAAAAATAACAGGTCCAACATGGACTCGCAAAGCAAAAGACAGGATTGAATGGAAATCTTTAGAGAAGGCCTTTGTCGGAAGAAAAGCTGTAAGAGATTAACGACCGTGAACCGATATTTTACTTCCAAAGTTTAGGGCACATTCAAAAAAAGAAAAAATATATACTTATTATAATTTGTATAATAAAGAACAGCAATAAAGGCTTTATTTATTTATATTTATTAATTCACACAATTTCGGAAAGTTGTGTGCGTTATCTTAGCGTAAGTGTGTGGGTTCAAATTGGCACAAGAATTTTGAATATGCTGAGCGAATATTTATAATTGTTCTATACATTACATCCCATCCTTACTTATGTTATAAATGATTATAATTTCTTTGCTTGTTACGCTATCACGTTTTAGCTACTCAATCGATCGTCATAAAATTATGCATACACATTTTTAGGGGCCGAGATGGGCCAATGGTAAGAGCGCGTGAATCTTAACCGATGATCGTGGGTTCAAACCCGGACAAGTATCACTGAATTTTCATGTGCTTAATTTGTGATTATTATTCATCTCGTGCTTTACGGTGAAAGAAAACATCGTGAGGAAACCTGCATGTGTCTAATTTCTCACTAAAATTCTGCCACATGTGCATTCCACTAACCCGCATTAGAGCAGCGTGGTGGAATAAGCTCCAAAACCTTCTCCTCAAAAAGGGAGAGGAGGCCTTAGCCCAGCAGTGGGACATTCATAGGCTGTTACTGAAACTGATTTTTAGGGGTACAGAAAACAGTGATAACATTTAAAGGATAAACAAATCAAAATAGCTTATCACTTAAGTCATTTTTAAACACTTCACGAATGAAACACGAATTGAGTTCTTAAGCACGAGTGATATGCTGCACAGTAGCTAACATCAGCTTAAACTATCAGTAGTAAACTGATTCCAACAAAAGAAATGCTGACGTATCGGACTTAGTGATTCCCCTACACTGATATCCCTTACTGCTCGCTGAACATCGCCCTCTTTAATAAAACCCACAGATGCACAATAACAGTGTCCCTTCATTAAATCACGAATGCCTAAAACCCCATGTAATTGCATGATTCACTTTTGAGGGGTTGGAAATTAAATCTGTGACAAATGGCGGGGATGTTGTACATGAGGGTGTATCTGCTTACATTCTAGAATAGACGTAAGACTTCTTTTGTATACATGAAAATAGATGTATATACATCTGTTTGAGATTAATTTAGCTAAATTTATTAAGAATTGCGAAGATGCGTTTAAAACGTAAGTATAACTTACTTATTCATGGATGATACACATATTAGGAATAAGTTGACCGACTCCTGGCTATTTATTTATCATGTAGAAAATTGTAAGCAATTGCAAATATAGTTGAAAATTGTAAACCAGTTCTTCTTAGATATAACAATCCAAATACAGGGGGTATTGGGGGTACAATACTACCTATAGTGTACCTTGGAAAGCAAGTAAACGCGATTGTCTTTCCCCCAAACTTTCTTCGACCGTGTCGGATTGCTGACCCATCAGATTATAATAGTAAAAAGTGTTTGCGTGTTCTCCATTGAGCACCAGGCGGACATAATTACTTAAAGAGCACCTAAAACCAGCAGTTTCAGAGTCATATTTTTATCAAATTTTTAAACCTGAAGCTTAGATTGTGATGCCTGTTAACACATTAAAATAATAATTGATAATTAATACCATGCGCTGACAATTTATTGTACCAGAAATCAGACATACGAACCGCACTTTGAAGTTTGGAACATTATTACAAAAGAAATTTCATTACGTAATCACACCTTTATTTTTATTTATTTATTAAGGATTTCCAGCAAAGGATACACACTTACGAGTACATGACATCTTGAAATAATGTTTTAAAATATGTGTGCTCCTTCAATTAAAGGAGACCACAGCAAGCACATAAATATTGACTAAACAGAAATTTTAAAAAATGTAAAAAGAAATGATTCATGATGGTACTCAATAAATATTTTTTTTTAAATAATCTGTATTTTTATGTAACAATTATATATTTTTTTGTTAATACGATATATATCTATAAGATACCGAATAAAGAAGGAATAAATGATAAAAGATAAACAAGAACTTAAATTATAATTTATATAAAAATCATCATTTATACCTAAAAAATATTCTGATGCGACTATATATTAGATTATGAATCAAATCACTTTGGCCTTCGTAAATAATAGCTTAGAACAGTGATTCGCAACCACTGTGCCACGGCACTTTTGTGTGCCGCGAAATTCTAAAAGTGTGCCGCCAAATTTCAGATATGACGAAGACGATATGAGAGTAGCATTATCATTTTTATGACCAAAATATAATGTTTGCGTGTGTTACGAATAAATGAAATTATTAAAAAACATCAAGCTCAAATTAAAAGAATTAAAAAAATTCTAATAATGAACTTGTAATTAATCCCTCATAAACGTTCTGTTATTTTTGTAGTACATATTATTTTATTTCTCATATTTAAAATTATTATCATAAACTATTTAACGCAGTTTGTTTTAGGTGAGTAAATAATTTTTAAACTTATATTTTCCTTTGTGTGCCGCCAAATTTTGAAATCGTTAAAAGTGTGAAGCAACAAAAATAAGGTTGAGAATCACTAAGTTAAAAGGCTTAGAATATTAGTCAGTTAATCGGCTGCGTAACCTAAACAATTAAGTACGTTTCTTACTGAACATTGCACAGAATTTGCTTGTTTCTTAATCTTAAAATATAATAGTTTCTATATCATTTGTTATGTATTTTTAGTTCAAAATTTAAATATTAATTAACAATAAGTCATTAGTCATAAAATTATGAATACTAGGATATTTTATCAAGTCACGAACGGGATAATTCACTTTAGCTAATTATGTATATAAAAATAATTTAAAATGTCACATTGACAGATTACACCTACCATATGAAATGCGCGTAAAATAAAAAAAAAATAAGTAACGACTATACTGCCAGGGCTATTTTCCGCAAATAAACGCTAAGAGTAATAAACTTAATTATTTTTTTTGTTCTTAAAAATAATTATCATACTTAAAATCTACCTTCACGTTAATCATCTCAATAAAATCAAAATATTCTTTATTTAAGGAGGCTTTGACAACTCTTTTCGAATGGTCATTTTAGGGTGAATGCTACCACCAGTTAGGGTTAAAGATTCTATTAAGAAGAAACGACAAGAAACTCAGTAGTTGCTCTTTTTTCATCAATCATATATATGTAATAATCATATACAAATAAATTCATGTAAGCTGTATAAAAATCAAAAAATCATAAGAAGACTTGAATAGCATAATCATGAAAAATACATTTTTAAATTAGTGTTCCAAATTTAAAAATATATGAAGTGTAACTAATATCAAAACATAAAGAGTAAATGATATAAAATACATACAATCTGTTCCAAGCCTTATAAAACGCGCTCGTGTGTCTGTTATCGCGGTTCACACTTGGCGACGCACACTTGCTCGAACGCGCGAGTATGCGAATTAAAGTGCAACGCCGTATATTTTACATAATAGCTGACTTCAAACTATTTTAATAATATGATATAAATTGTGACCATCTATTTTATTTATTTTTATTCTATTCATTTATCGTTAGAAAAAAATCATTGTTGGAAGCTGTATAACGGCGTTTACAACCCGAAAGCGATAGATGGCGTTTATTCAATATGTCATATTTCTGAATCGCACTGTCTAGTTATTCGCTATTGGGTATACATAGTGAGGAACAATTAATATTAAGTTCACCTCCCTCAGTGGTAACCTTCCACATAAACTCAGGCGTCCAATGCACGTCCTGGGCGATAAAGACGATAGGATAACTGTCGCAAACGCTTCCTTCGAATGGAAGACACTATACCCAACACACCACCATTTTCCAAAACACGATTTTCCCCGGCGAAAACGAGGTCCTCGTCTAGTAACGTCACGAAACCGGTCGTGACATAGTATGTTGCTTCGTGTAGGAGCATTTCCCACCCCACCGACTACGACCTGAGCCGAGGTGCGATCTCGTAGGAGTCACCCTCAGGATGAACGTCACGCAGAGCCAGAAACGCCTTAAATTTCAAGGCGGAGTCTAGTACTAGCCACAACGCCCGGTGACGCTGTGAAAGCCAGCAAGACAAAAAGCATACATTCACATAGAAAAAAAAATTGTGATCAATACGACCTGTGGAATGCACTCCCTTAGTAGCATTGTATTAATGAAATAAAATTAAACACAAATACGTGTATAGTTTGTAAGAGCATAGTACTTTCTATGCTCTTTCAAACTATACACAATTATATATAATATATATAATATTATAATATAATTTATATATAATTAATCAAATTAAGAAACTACCAATAATACATATCTGTCTGTCGGTATATTATTCTTTCACGCAGAAACCAAGCAGTAAAGTGACTCGATTTTAATCTTCTCTACTCGATAAAAAGTAACTATAGAAATACCAGTACAACCAACCAGTAGTGAATACCATATATCCGTTGTATGTATCATGAAAATTAATAAAAAATTGAATTATATTTTTCTGTCAACGGTACATTTAAAACCAATTCAAGATAAAAAGATTCGAAGGTGACAGAATAAAAATATCGCCGCAAATAAAAATGTGTTGACCCAGATATGTGTGAAATATTTACTGAATCACATAATATTTTAACTTCGTTTTATGGTTACATTAAATCTTTATGGCTGATGCGATTATGGCAATTCAGTAATAAAATCTCACTTTCGTTTTACTAGGATTATTAAAGGAATGCAATTTTATATAAATAACGGGAGAATAATTCACATATTCGCGTTTCACAATATTTTATTGTAATTAAATACTAGTTTTCGTCATACAAGAGGGGGGGGGTGATAGATGTTAGGTACTATACGTCGTTTTCTCTATTGCGGTAAATTTTTCAAATTTTGACGATTTAACGTTATGTTGTCATATCAAAAAGCGATGTTTATTTTTTTGTTGAGCTTATTCGTTCATTAAATTGTTACAATAATATCCTGGGATATTATTCACACACGGCCATCTGATCCCAAACTAAGCAGAACTTATACTATGGAAACTAGACAACTGATATACTACTTTTCTTTTATAAATTCATACTTATATAGATAATTACACACAGACTCAAGTCAAATAGACATTTTCATCCACAAAAATGTTTATCCTGGGTGGGAATCGAATCCACAACCTTCGGCGTGAAAGGCCGATCTACTAACCACGTCAACCGGCCCGTAATTGTCCTGAGTTTTAAGATTTAACGAGTATCTTATCACCGTTCAACGTCCAGTAAACATAAATTATATCTTTTTCAACTTATTTAACACTGTAAAATAATGCTTCAAACATTATTTAATGAGACTATTTAAATGAATAATGTTTTGATTTTGAATGGCGGAATATTTTGTGTTCCATTTTCATACACGTCAAAAATAAAAAGACTTTTATTTGATGCGCCTTATATAAAATGTTCAACGTTGTCTTTTCTCACATACATGACATTTATTATTATTATTTAGGTTCGAACGGATAATCGTTAGTTCAGACCCGGGCAAGCACCACTGAATTTTCAATAGCTTATCTTGACGGTGAAGGTAAACATCGTGAGGAAATCTGCATACTGTCTAATTTCATTGAAATTCTGTCACATGTGTATTCCACCAACCCGCATCGGAGCAGCGTGGTGGAATAAGCTCCAACCCTTCTCCTCAAAAAAGGAGAGGTGGCCTTAGCCCAGCAGTGGTAGTAGGGCTTTGTGCAAGCTCTTCTGGGTAGGTACCACCCACTCATCAGATATTCTACCGCAAAACAGCAATACTTGATATTATTGTGTTCCGGTTTGAAGGGTGAGTGAGCCAGTGTAATTACAGGCACAAGGGACATAAAATCTTAGTTCCCAAGGTTGGTGGCGCATTGGCTATAAGCGATGGTTGACATTTCTTACATTGCCAATGTCTAAGGGCATTTGGTGACCACTTACCATCAGGTGGCCCATATGCTCGTCCACCTTTCTATTCTATAAAAAAAAAAAAAGTGAGACATTCACAAGCTGTTACTTTAACTTAACTGTATGAAATAGTTGTCTATACAAGTGTTGTTTGCGTATCCCAGATAAGCTGATAAACTATTCATTTACTATCCGTCATATATTCTTTACTTGAAGGTCTTGATACCAGTTTTCAAGGTCAAAGTGTACAAAGTTTATCAAATTTTCAGTAGTAATAAATTTATGAACTTTTCAGAATCCCAAACAAGGAATTATAATTTAAAAGGGTCGCAAACACCCTCGAGCCTTTACAATTGCGTCGAGAGATAACAGCGCTAAACGCTTTTTCTGCTTCCCCTTCCTTCACAAGTCTACGCGTGCTGGCTCTCGATGTCACCGCCTAACTGTGACATCAATTCCATCACGCACAAAAAAAACTTGGCAACTTTCTTCTTTGTCGCACCACTAAAAAATGGAATTCTTTACCAGCACACGTGTTTCCCTCCTCTAACAACCTGGGTTCCTTCAAACGAGGCGTGAAGAGGCAGAACATTCTTTCCGAGTGTACTAGCCGTCGTCGCGCTTGGACTCCAATACCACTTACCATCAGGTGGAGTGGAGTCATTTGCTTTCCCGGCTTACATAAAAAAAGACTTTTTAGAATATATTGTTTAACGTTTTATTTATTGGCGTAAAATTGGCCTTACATTTTCAAAATAAACTTTGAAATAATATAACAAAAAAAAAGATTATTTATTCTATGTTTCTCCAATAAACTATTAAATTTGATTAATGTAAAACTGATAATTATTGAAGCATGCACTATAAGCAGAAAAATACTAAAACACAGTGACAATATAAAGTATAAATTATATAAAAGGTTTGAGGCACAAAAAAAAACAAATAAAAATTAAAAAACTTAAATACTAAGAGTTTTATAGCTTATTATTATTTATTTATACATAAAGCAAAGTACATGTTAGCAGACAAACAGTTGACCCATAAGTTAAATATTAAAGATATTTAGTATTATTAGATAAGAGTATTAACTTCGACTTTAAACCTAAATACGGTATATCTAGTATTATTACCCATTACGAAACAAACTAAAGGTAAGACAGAATCAGTAACAGCCTGTAAATGTCCCACTACTGGGCTAAGGCCTCCTCTCCTTTTTGAGAAGAAGGTTTTGGAACTTATTCCACCACGCTGCTCCAATGCGGATTGGTGGAATACACATGTGGCAGAATTTCAGTGAAATTAAATACATGCAGATCTCCTCACGATGTTTTTCTTCACCGTTATGCACGAGATGATAATCACCAATTAAGCACATGAAAATTCAGCGGTGCTTGCCCGGGTTCGAACCCACGATCATCGGTTCAGATTCATGCTCTCTTACCTGGGGCATCTAGGCTTTTCAGAAACAATACATACATATTAGGAAACCGACTGCTTTTCATAGACCATGTTCAAAGTTCATCCTGAGCTCAGTGATAACAGCAAATATCATGAACAAACTTTCATTAATCGACGATAAAAAGGACGAGCTTCAATTATATTAGACACATATATTCTTTTCGTTTTTAATATTATGTGTTTTCTAATACATATTTTGAATTTTTAGATTAAAATCGTTAAGAAACCTACCGAAAAAGGTTGCTCCTGAACCCACACTAAAAAATTGTAAACACAGCCTTTATTCCCTATTATTACGAATAAATCAAAACTGTAATGTGAGCCTTTTTACGTATTTCAATAATGTACTGACTTTCAAACTGATATGAACCCTACGTCAAAACTCAGTACCTTTACAAACAAATTTTAAAAATTCTAAATTGTTATGAAATGATGTTAACCATAATGATTCCACGCTTAAGTGTCACAATTATTTAAGAAAAAAAAACATCTATGACAAAATATATTCAAAAAAGAACGCACAATAAAGACTTGGTCTAATTTTATAATATTTTTAATGGGACATAAAGTCCAATAGATTTGAGAATGATGTTCGAAGACAATTTCCTTACAAGCCATTAGAACGTTAGTTCTACAACTAACACGAGTCGAATGCTGAGTTGGTATGTTCTCTTGATTTACTCGAAAGTCCCCGTTAGGCTGGCTTCTTTCTGAATAATAGCTAAGCATTTTGTAATACCAATAAAAAAATCAGTCTAAGCTTGATTCGGCTTGCCTAATTCTAATTTCCTCAGTAACCTTTCTACTTTTTTATTTTATTTTAGTGAATCTTAACTGATCATACTGGGTTCAGGCTCATGCAAGCACTACTTATTTTCATGTGCAATTTTTGTTTATAATTCAACTCATACTTGGTGGTAAAGGTCAACGTGTGAAAACGTGCATGTGTCTAATTTTACTGAAATTGTGGCACATGTGTATTGAACAACTCGCATAGAATCGTGCTGGATAAACTTCGCACCTTGGTGGTTTCCTCACGATGTTTTCCTTCACCAAATAGCACGAGATGAATTATAATCACTATATAGTACAGATAGCATATAATATCAGTTGAACGGTCACCCTAACTCAAGCGCTCTATAAGATTAGTCGAATTGTCGAAAGCGATTACGTAGCAATATTCCTTCAATGTAGACGCAACTTTAACGAGCAATTCGCTTACGATGCAACTTAAACAAGATTAGTCACGAAAATACTTTTGGAAAATTAATAAATGCATTGTTTTGGAACAAACATCGATGCATTTATGATATTGCTAATAAAAAAAAATCGTATAGATTCTTGTTTTGTTTTTAGTACGTCGTTCGAAATTTAAACGCGGCGCTTATGATTAAATTCTTTTATGAAGTTATTGGGCTATATGAATAATGTGGAAATGAATTTCCCTCTTACTGTGAAGGATATATTAAGAGTAAAATTAATAATAACTATATGTTGTCATTCAAAGTAGGAAAAACTTTGCCCAACAGTAAAACATTAACAGGCTGTAACTTTTCTTACATAATGATTTCCTCCTAACTGATTTCACGGCGGCGGCACGGCGGTCAATCTCAAGAGAGATTAGCCATCTGCGCAGGACATATCAATGTTCACAAATTTGTGCAAACTTTCTGTGACTCATAATCTGATGGGACGACAATCCAACACGACAGGATAGAGTTTGGTCACTGGACCAAAGACTTTACGTGTTTTCGAGGCCCGGGTGTATACTTCCTTCCAAATTTAGACTCCGGACTGCTACTGACAATTTCCGACAGAACAGCCCAATAAATTTTTACTAGGCCGACCTGACTAGACCAATGAGGAAGTCAAACATACATAATAAAATATAAGTAAATCATTTAGTATTGTACTTTCCTTTAGACTCTATAACTTTTGCTATAATACCAACGAGAAATATGTACATAAAAAAATCGCAACTGTTCCAAATATTAAATTCTGAATTCATCATTGAACCTTGATATTTCGATTCTCGACCGTTATTCTGCAACCAGTGATACTATTGTTCTCTTGAACTTTAAAGAAAAACCTTCAATACAGAACGTTTCAGACAATTTTCTTGTCTACGTTTCGACTTACAAAGGTATTGTTTGAAATAATGAACTAGGTGACTGATATATCGAATGTTGATAGAACAAATTGTTTTCAAACACGATATAATGTTTTTTTTTCTATTTGTTATTTTTTTATAGGTGTTGGTCTACGCTAATTGAGTACAAAATATTCTGCCAATATCACGTGTTGTAATTAATCTTTAAGATATTAATGTGTTACGGCTTAAAAGAAATGTAACTTTTTTATTTCCTTTTGTGTTTTTGTTGTCTTAGTAAGACACTTATAAACATCACTTATCGGATGGTTAGTTAAACAAACATTTATCTCTTTGTCATTATCAATATGACATTTATTTATTTAATAAGCACACTCAATATAAATATATAAACAATTTCTGTTATGTATATCAATTATAAGTGTATATAAATAACATCAATAGATTATTGTGTAAATTATAAATATAAATTAAATATAATGATTTATAAAAACAACAGCAGGAATTTTAAGTAGATCTATTTTAAACATTATTATCCACTATTTTGACGATGAACTGTTCTTTATTTTTTTGTACCGCCCGTATGTTGTATATATAATATTAAAGTATGTTAATCTTGTTTTCTCAAATATTTAAAGTGAATTATATGTAAAATGATAAGCTTTTTTTTTAAAGTCTAGAAAGACGTCAATGCCATCTATAATCTTTACCAATTCGTTATGTTAAGCACATACACGCACTATCGGAGTTAGCTTTACATGACGAGATTTCGTGATGGGAACATAGAATATTTTTGTTAAATAAAATTCGAAAAAATACAAAGCATTGTTTAACTAATCACCTGCTATACACGGTTTATTAGTAAGGTCGTAGCTGTATTTCGCGATTTCATTCGCGGCATTTTTTTCTGAAAAATCCTCAAATTATAAACCCACGTTTATTGATGAACCTTTGGCTGTACCAAATACAATCCTAAATATTGGTTCGATAGTTTTTTGTAACATTATTATTGATTAGTGCTTAAGTGGATGCCGCCTTTTTTAGATCCTACCCCTAATCTTAATTTGAACGATCATTGTCTGCCTCTCAATGACAAACAAAAAAAATACATTAATTCACAAGGTTCGCGCCTAGGAATAATTAATATTTAATACAATTTTGTTGAAAATAGTAAAGTAGCAATTCCTAACGAAGATATCGTAAAGTTAGTGTGTAACAATTTTGACCAACTTATTGGCTTAATATGTTGCAGTCGTTTAAATCGCATGGATTTGAGTATTGTTATTTGGAGTTTTACGCGTTAAGTAAGATGATAAGTGTTTTTTTTTTATTTAATATATGTATGTAAACATACTGGCAAATGAACCACCTGGTGGTATACGGACTCCGCTACCCATAGACTTTGACAGTGTGAGAAATAATAAGCATAATTTTACATCGCCAACGCGCCACTTATCTTGCGAACTAAGACGTTAGTTCCTTGTGCCCGTAGTTACACTTTCTCCCTTATCTTTCAAATCGGATTGAAATAATACCAAGAATTGCTGTTTGGTGGTAGAATATGTAATAAGTGGGTGGTACCTAAAGAATCAGGCTTGCAAAGTTAATCTCAAGGTCAGTTGTACTTACCCTTAATCCTTAGAGGTTGTTTTTTTATATATGAACAAAAAGCACCTTTGAAGATTATTTTTCTTATAACCACTGAAATTAGGATACTTTCGGCGATGATATAAAAATAAATAAATATATATAATACGCAAAGATAACCTCCTTGTTTTTTCAACATGTAGAATTTTTTTTTAAGGTAGGTTAGCGGACAACCGTACCGGAACACAACAATAACAAGTACTGCTGTTTTGCGGTTGAATATCTGTTAAGTGGGTAATACCCAGGGCTTGCACAAAGCCCTACCAGTAAAATTTTAATTATTGAAAACAATTATTCTACACAACTTACCAAAGAGTTCTTACACAAAATAACCTACAAAAAAAGAATGACGAATTCTATTTACCTAAAAACCGCATAAATCGTGCGCCCTCATGGTTTCTATATCGTGATTAAAAAATATACTTTTTTTAAAACACTGACTTTGCGTGATCGCTTGGAAGTGTGTGAGGGACAGTTTTTGGCTATTTTTTTAAAACCAACGACAAGTGACGTTATGATATTTACGTTAATGACGCTGAGTTTAACCTAGTAATGTTGGTAGATACATAAATAAATTTATTCAAACTTAATCAATTCAAAACAAGTTTATTCAAATATTATAATGCATGAATTTATTATAAATGGGCATTAAATATATGTTTTTAGAAATGTATATAGCATTTAATACTGATAGCCAAAAGAAACAATATAAAATAGATAATTATAAAACAAAAAGTACACTATATTGTAATATCTTCAGTAGAGCTATTCTGCAAGAACAAACTCAGAAGTCACCGCAGTAAGGGTCGTTAAATGTCAGAAAGTGATAGGTGACATTGATTATAATAATTATTACATTTCAATATACATGTATCAAAATAGTATATTATTGAACCAAAAGTAGGTCGACATTTCACGGATGAGTGATGAAGTGAGTTCTTGTAAGTAAAAAAGTTGAGTAAAAAATAGTGCTGCTGCATTGAATCACCATATTAAAAATATTTGAACCTTACAAACAAAATATCATTTGTTATAAAATTTTCATCTAAATTCTTTTAAAATCATATTAATTTAGTTAAATCAATGTAATAAAATCAAAATGAAAAAAGCTGAAATGGCCCAGTGGCAAGAAAACGTAAATCTTAACCGATGACCGTGGGTTCAAACCCCGGCAAGCACCACTGAATTTTTATGTGCTTAATTTGTGTTTATAATTTATCTCATGCTTGACAGTGAAGGAAAACATCGTGAAAACCTGCAAGTATCTAATTTTACTGAAATTCTGACACATGTGTATTCCACCAATCCGCATTGGAGCAGCGTGGTGGAATAAGCTCCAAAACCTTCTCCTCAAAAAGGGAGAAGAGGTTTTAGCCCAGCAGTTGCACATTCACAGGCTGTTACTGGTTATTGGTACTAAAATGTGAGTTCGATTTTAAAATAATTGAAATCAATTGATTATTATAAATCGAACTCAATAACATAAATAAAAGAGATGCAAAATGTATGAATGTTGCTATTGTTTAAAAATGGTTTAAAAATTCGGACCAAATACAAAAGACCTTTACAAGAATGTTTCGGTACGGGTGCTGTCTGATTGTAGTTTACGCTTTACGTTAGAAATAGAAAAAAATCCTTTCAAAACGTAACGAGGGACTGTGGTGAAAAATACGAGATAACTATCGGTTCTCGAAAATACCTAAATAAAATCGAGTACAGTTTGATCTGCCCAAATTATCTTCCTCTGCGTACAACTGGTGGTAGAGCTTTGTGCAAGCTCGTCTGGGTAGGTACCACCCACTCATCAGATATTCTACCGCAAAACAGCAATACTTGATATTGTTGTGTTCCGGTTTGAAGGGTGAGTGAGCCAGTGTAATTACAGGCACAAGGGACATAAAATCTTAGTTCCCAAGGTTGGTGGCGCATTGGATATGTAAGCGATGGTTGACATTTCTTACAATGCCAATGTCTAAGAGCGTTGGTGACCACTTACCATCAGGTGGCCCATATGCTCGTCCGCCTTCCTATTCTATAAAAAAAAAAAAAAAAAAAAAAAACTGGCAAAGCTGTGATTAGGGCTTCGTGCAAATCCATCTGGGTGTAAAACGCTCGCTCTTAAATTATTCTGTTCTGGGTAATACTAAAAATAACCTATTGTAATTACAGGTACAAAGGACGTACAGACATGCGTTATAATAATATAATAATAATAAAATCCTGGGACATTTTTCACATACGGCCATCTGATCCCAAATTAAGCTTGTACAAAGCTTGTGCTATGGAAACCAGACAACTGATATACTACATATACTACTTTTCTTTTGTAAATACATACTTATATAGATAATTTAGTTCATGCACACAAATATCTGTCCTGGGAATCGAACCCACAACCATCGGCGTGAAAGGCAAGTATTTACCAACCACGCCAACCGACTCGTGAAATGCGTTATTGGTGCATTGTTGAATAATGTGTCTCCAATTTGTCTAAGGCACGAAGTATTTTTTTTATTGTATTAATTAGGCAGACCACCGTCTATATACATTACCGCTGTAAGAAACACTGACCATTTCCTATATCGCCTTTCAAAGCGGAACACAACAATACTATGTATACGACTTAATACTTAACAATGTTTTAAGATTTTGTTCATTTATTACTGCATTATAATTATATAATTTCGTTCTATTTTAAATCAAGTACCCGTAACAGCCTGTGAATGTCCCACTGCTGGGCTAAAGGCCTCCTCTCCTCTTTTTTATGAGAAGGTTTGGAGCTTATTCCACCACGCTGCTCCAATGCGGGTTGGTAGAATTCACATGTGGCAGAATTTCAGTGAAATTAGACACATGCAGGTTTCCTCACGATGTTTTCCTTCACCGTAAAGCACGAGATGAATTATAATCACAAATTAAGCACATGAAAATTCAGTGGTGCTTGCCCGGGTTTGAACCCACGATCATCGGTTAAGATTCACGCGTTCTTACCACTGGGCCTGAGATGAGATGAGATGATTTCACTTTGACCAAGTTAAATCAAGTACAGATTATTTTTTCACAACAAACATCAATCAAATATATGTCAAACAAAAAAGTTTAACAACCCGCAAAATAAATTTCCGATCACAATTTAAAATGCAATCGTTTAATTAGTTAAATTCATTGATTGAACGCGCGGTTCAATCAATGAATTTGAAAACATTTTATGGAATCAATAAACAAAATAAATAGTAGTGGTGACGAAAGAGCGCCACAACTTGAGTTCTGGCGGTCGCCATCAAAACAGCGAACTGTCGGTGCGGAAAACGAAGTAGTGGAAAATTCTGCCCACTCGTATATCTAAGCTCGAGTCTGATTCATATTTCACGGCACGGCAAATTTGAAAATACTCAAATTTCAAACACTCTTTTATATTTAAATATTATTTTTATATACGGAAAACTATTTATGATTTTTTAATATTGCATTCAATTTATAATTAGAACTATCGAAATAAAATATTCGATATTCAAATTATTTACTTCTGGCCACATTTAAATTATAGCATAACAAAATAAGAACTTATTTCGTTTCAAATTTTTAATTACAAAACCGAATCTCTTAGGCCCAAAGTATTTACAAGCAATACGACCTGGTCTCAACTTTTAAAAGACAATTCATAAATAGTAATTTGTATCGAATAATTACTATTTACATTTATTTCATTTAATTCTTTAGTTTATTGGTTTTCTTAATTATAAACACTTTCGGTCACCATCAATTTCGATGTCACATTTGCCGGGCAGACTTTGACGGCCACATTCTTAGTATTAACTTAGTATTTAAATTTAGAATATGAGAGTTTGTACAGTCATAAGCAAAAGATTCGTTTGATTGATAAAAGTCATTAATAAGATTTAATGACTCATATTGACCGATTTGCTTTTACATACAAAGAATAAATTAAAATATTATTATATACTATTGTGTAATGTTATTTAATGTGTTACTACCCAGAGGAAGTCCTACCTCAATTAATTATAATACACCGAGACAAGTATAATTAAGATTAATTGTTTTCCAAAAACCTTTAGGAAATTGATAGTATTTTCATTCGCGTGGGACTATTTAAAGAGCATGACTTAAATGACGAATCGACTATCAACTAATACAAATTTGACATTTATCATAATTATTAATAAATTATTATGGATTCACTTAAGTTATTTTTCGAAAAATGTGTATTTTTATTAATATTTTGTTGCTATAAATAAATAAATGTAAAAAATGTATTCTGGTATACATCACTCTTACGTCTATCAGTCACAGTCGGTTCTCTTAAAATAAGGATATTTTCTTAGATTTTCATGATTCTGAAAATAAATTTCTCACATATATATTGCCATTTCTTTATATCTTTCTTAACACTGATAATATTTTGGTTAAAAATGATAAAAAAATAAATAAAAGAATACAGTTAAATGTAAAAAAATATATTAATTTTATTAATTATTAATTTTCCACAAACATCTATGCTATCACTAAAAATTAAAAGGTACCTTCCACTGGGCGCTAATCTATTCATGTACTATAATTTTTGTACTGGAATAATATAATATATTTAATTACTGGACTTAATTATAAAGAAATTAATAGATAAATCGCAAGCGGTATACTTTAAAATACTTTTATAACTTATTAATTAAAATATTATAAATAAAAAAATACATTCAACAGTAGCTAATAATACTAAATAAGTAGTTATTTAGTTATTTATGTTTGATGGAAAAAAGCCGAGATGGCCTAGTAGTTAGAACGCGTGAATCTTAACCGAGGATCATGGGTTCAAACCCAGGCAGGCACCACTGAATTTTCATGTGCTAGTCCAGCAGTGGGACATTCACAGGCTGTTATATGTTTGATGGATTGAAGGGTGAGTGAGTCAGTGTATACTGCAGGCACAAGGGACATAATATCTTAGTTGTCAAGGTTGCTGGCACATTAGTTATGAAGGGAATGGTTAATATTTCTTATCTATTGGAGGATGACTTTACTCTATATGTGTATATTTTATAAATATGGACATATTATATACATTATACGTACGCTTTATTACACGAAAAGAGTATCAACCGGTAATAAAAATTGAAACGAATCATTTTTTATTAAAACTCCATATGAACGGCTAATTCACGTTACCAAGTATGCACTCGCGTGTTCTCTCCCACGACGCAACATCTCATTTTGCGCTGAATAGCCGTGTAATTACCAAGAAACATTATAATGAAGCTATGCAGACTAAAGTCGTTA
Source organism: Nymphalis io (assembly GCF_905147045.1). Taxonomy (NCBI): domain Eukaryota; kingdom Metazoa; phylum Arthropoda; class Insecta; order Lepidoptera; family Nymphalidae; genus Nymphalis; species Nymphalis io. The sequence continues at coordinate 3,469,218 of NC_065910.1, read as the reverse complement.
GCAGCCATATTCTATGTATGTGTTTCCATAACTACGATACGAGGATTATACGATTAAATTAAAAAACAATTATTAATCGTTGTGTTCATGTAAATATGGATCAACTATAAATAGTTGTGTTGCTATTTTCCTATTAACTATAGACGCGTCTTCAGATAAAATTTCTTTTCTGGTCATTGATTTGTACTGTATTTTGTTACAACATTACATTTTCTGTCAATTTTTTTTTTATTAAAGATTGTCTACCCCTATTTTACTGCGTGAAATTTGTCAAATTGGTCTTTAAGTGAACTGTATGTTTTTTGAGTAATAATAAAGATCTTTAAACTGAAAATAGTACTTACATCACTTCATTTCAAATACTAAATCTGTTGCTAACTCCTTAAATAAAGTTTTAGTATGAGGATCCTTTTATTAGGAGGATTTTACTAGGAGTTTCTAGAGTTTGGGAAGTAACCGGTTTTAACTGGTTTTTCACGGTCGTTTCCAAACAAATATTTTAACGACCGGTATGTCCGGTCTTTACTAGCCTTTTGATTAATTTATTACAGTGAATGTAACGCAGTGTCATGCACAGCTTGAAAAAGAATTTTCCGGCTTTTTAAAAAGGTCGGCTTTAGGATAAAACATCTGGCTTAATTAAATTTACAATCTTGTTTTTCTATTTTTGTACCAGGCAACCCTATTTACAGCAGATTGGATTGATAAATTATAAGAATAAGTAGTTGGATGTGTAAATATTTAGGTAACTATTATTATATTTACGTAATTTATTGATTCTAAGAGATCCGTAATATATTTGTTTAGCATCACTTTTCATAGTTAAAAGAAACAATGTAAGAAAGTTTATAGAGAAAGAACCGAGATGGCCTAGTGATTAGAACGCGTGAATCTTAAACGATGATCGTGTGTTCAAACCCAGGAAAGAACCACTGAATTTTCATGTGCTTAATTTGTTTTTATAATTCATCTCGTGCGTGACGGTGAAGGAATAGTAATATAATATAATAGTAATAAATATAATTAATAAATTAAAAATAAAATAATAAATAAAATAGAATAGTAATAAGGAAAACCTCGTGTAAAAACCTGCATGTGTCTAATTTCATTGAAATTACGCCACATGTGTATTCTACCAACCCGCATTGGAGCAGCGTGGTGGAATAAGCTTCAAAATCTGCTCCTCAAAAGGGAGAGGAGACATTAGGCCAGTGGGACATTAACAAGCTGTTACTCTACTCTACTCATAAAGAAATATTTATTACAATATTCATAACTTAAATAAATTATTTATACAAATCAGTTTTAACAACGGTACATTTTAATCACTCGATAATTATTTACAACAATTAATTTATTATATTTGAGTTATAGAAATATATATTCCGCTGAAAGCACAAAAATAACCCCTATCCTTCTGTACAATAAAGAACAAATTTGTCAAGTAATGGGACATTAATCTCAAGTTAACAATGAAAACAGTTTCTAACACAGTATAAGCACTGCTTTAATTAGAATTGCTAACACGGTTTAAGATTCAAGCCAATATGGTAATTATGTGAAAGAACAATGATTAAGTATTATTTTATGGCCGAATGCATTAAGATGTTAATTTGATGATAAAAAAAAAATATCCCGCTTAGTTTCCTTTCGCCGGTTCTTCTCAGTTCTGAGGTGCTTATTTTCGAACCGGTGGTAAATTTATGACAGTCATAATAATCATCAATCATTTGATTTGATTTGCATATGTGTAGCGTGGAGGAGTAAATAAGGAGAGGAGGCCTTAGCTGTTGGACGTTGACAAGCTGTCAATCTTTTTTTTACATTTTATATAATTGAAGCGCTAACGAAAACAACGGTTAAATGTTAACAATTTATTAAGTAATGCGTTCATTAACTAAATAAAAATAACAATGTATACAAGTAAATAAAATTGAAGTATCGGTCCCTGATTTTAAAATAACTGCTTCTTTTTATGAAAGTTGCCAGAACCGAAAAAAACATTTTTCTTTTTAATTTTGGACAGTCGCGGCTAACTAATAATTTAAATATTTTATATGTTTAATTCGAATAGGCATTATGTAAATAGGAACTAACTACTTGCTGCTTGGTGGTAGAATATCTGATGAGTGGATGGAACCAACCTAAACCCTACCACCAATTAAAGTACTTATGACTATTGTAACTTTTATAAAAAAATATGCTTTTGTCAAAAGTTCAACATCTTTACGAGTACGTTAATTCTTAAGACGGCACTAACTTCAGTAGTTTCGTTGAAGTTTAGTGATTCAGCTAGTTTAACAATGGATGCTAGAAGCTCGAGTGCGTCGTTTGGATTTATATTAAACATCATTAACTTAGCTATTTTGATATACATTATAAAATATATACATTCTAACAAACGATATATCTATTAAAATAATTATATATTATATATATATATATATATTATATATTATATATTATATATTATATTTATTATATATATTATATATATATATATATATATATATATATATATATCCTATTTTCTCAGTTATATCCTATCTATATATATAACTGAGATATAACGGAGAAAAGCAACAAATTTAAACTTTAAATCAATGACGATAAGATTTAAATTTTGTCTCAAAAAGTAATAGGCCTCCTCTTTTCGAGGAATTGGAACTTATTCAACCACGCAGCTCTCTAACCACTCTACTTCACCTGATGGTTAGTGATAGTATATATATAAGTGATAGAATCCAAACGCGACGCCGACCAGTACAGTCGGGAAGAATGTTCTGCACTAGCCGCCTTGTCTTGCCGGCCAGCAAGATGCCTCTTCACGCCTCGTTTGAAGGAACCCGGGTTGCAAGAGGAGGAGAACATGTGAGTTGGTGGGGAATTCTATTTTTTGGAAGTGCGACAACGAAAGGAATTGCCAAATTTCTTTGTGCCCGATGGAATTGATGTCACAGTTAGGCGGTGACATCGAGATCCAGCACGTGTAGACTTATGAAGGAAGGGGAAGCAGGAATTAGAAAGAATAATTCCTCAGAGCACTCGCCATGATACATTCGATAGAAAGCGCTCAGCGCTGCTATCTCTCGACGCAATTATAAGGGTTCGAGGGCGTTTGTGACCTTTACGTCGCCAATGATGCGGACCACACGTCGCTGCAACCGATCCAAGGCCTCCAGTAGGTACTTAGCGGAGCCAACCCAAAGGTCCGAGTAATACTCCACGCACGACCGTACCCGTGTTTTGTATAACAGGCACAGTTGTTGTGGCGTGAAAAAACGCCGCACCTTGCTTAGAACTCCGAGTTTCCGTGAAGCTGTTTTTATAACAGCCTCGATGTAATCCCTTGGACTAAGGTCGCAGCGAACGTCAATCCCCAGCATGGCGATTTTGCTTTGCATCACCAGCGGAGTGCCACAGAAGGAGGAAAGAGGGTAATATTATAGTGCAGAAGTGTGTGTGCAAACACAAAGTGAATCCGACACGGCCGGCAGTTCAGTTTTCTTTCGGGGTACGTACATGAATCAATATAAATTGGAATAAAAAACTGAATTCTTATGTTTATTGTTTTATAATAATGACATTATTATGTATGCATTTTTATGTATGTATATATTTTTTATAGAATATGAAGGCGGACGAGCATATGGGCCACATGATGGTAAGTGGTTACCAACGCTCTTAGATATTGACATTGTAAGAAATGTCAAACATCGCTTACATAGCCAATACGCCACCAACCTTGGAAACAAGGTTTTATGTCCCTTGTACCTGTAATTACACTGTCTCACTCATCCTTCAAACCGGAACATAAAAATATCAAGTACTGCTCTTTGGCGGTAGAATATCTGATGAGGGGGTGGTACCTACCCAGACGAGCTTGCACAAAACCCTACCACCAGTGTATGTATAAAAGTTCCTGGCAATAATATCTACCATAAACTTCTAAATCTTTGTTCCACGTTTATTATGTACAGAGCACAGATGAATGGAAAAAAGAACAGTTTTACTATGTGTAATGTACAGAAAATTCTGGATTATTTCCGAACGCGTACTTTTGTTTCGGAGCGTTCTTCAAAAAACATAGGAGTTCTCATATTTTTTGCTTAGAAAACAACCCCGTATCAAAAGCTTTAACGCGTCTCACTGCAATTACACAGCTTTCCACGCCCTTCATACAACACCTTGAATGTTAGATGCCTTTTATAAGTACTGGCTTTGTTTAAGACTAAAATTTAAAAAAAAAAACATTCAGCATATTTCATACCAAGTTAATATTCAGATAAAATACTTTATATTTTCGTACTACGTTTGAAACAAGGTCTTTATCAAACAACAAAAGAAAAAAACTTATATTGAAGTTACATTAAGGTAGTCGGTCTCTGCAATGAAAAACCATCTTTGAACACATAAAAAACCTTTTAGGAACGTTATAAATTATTTATGTTTGTCATTTCAATTGATGCTCAGTTCTCGGGGTTTTGAACGCACGTTAAAAAGTTTTTGTTACCGAGCAATAAACGGTTTCTTTGGAAATTAGGTCTGTTATTATATACTTATTTTAAAAATATAACAAAAATATTCATGATATTCAATATATTTAATACGTTGTGCATCAGTTATGGAGTCCTTAATATGCTATGAATAATGAACTATTTAATTAATTTTACCATGGAAATCGAAAGCATTAGTCTTTACATCATCATTCATGTCAGGACTTTTGGGTTCTTTAAATGATTTTTGAATAAATGATAACCATAATACATACAAAGTGAATATTTTTTTCACCAAAATCGGTGACGCACATTATATATAAAAATTGGAAACCTCTGAGTAGATTAAAAGCAACAAATGCAACTACGGACGCCGATTGATTTGCAAAAAATAAATAAACATCACAGCTTACATTGTATGAGAAATCGTAATTAATATACCGATACCAAAGTGTCCGTAATGTGGACAAATAATACAGAGCGCAATCATAAACCCGCCCTGTAATTTATCGGTCCAACGAGCTCGTAATAGATACGTTTCATTTTATATCCAGTTTGGTATACGACCTCTATTTAAACTTTTTTACGGTATACAAAGTTTATAGACTCAGGTTATGAGAATTGACAGCTTAAACCAAACTTGGGCTATTTGATTTTTGATGTAAAACATCTGTTGGCGCGCCTTGGGAATAGAACTGACTCGTATGTCGTGCCGGCAAACGGCATGAAGTAATGCCGTCATGTTTTGTACCAACGTACACAGCGTGGCGCTTATACTATAAACTTCGTTGCTTATTATTATGATAATAAGAAAAATATATTTATTTTAATAGATAAACTCTATATCTATCCATGTATTTCTTTTACTACATATTTTTTATTGTTATTTTTTTTAATTTAATGTTTATCTATCTCGTTCAAATCAAAAGATTTTCGTTAAGAGATTCATTTATGTCTTTGCTCCGCTGAGACATTCACCGTCACTTCTGGGGATAAAATTTCTATTACATTTAAAAAGAATTAAATCGTTATCAAATAACAACAATATTATATAAGAATATTCGAACTAATATTATCTAATATTATCCGTGCAGTGACGGTTATCCGTGCAGTGACGGAGAAAGAATACATTTCACTGCCCCTCTCTTTCGTGGGTGTCGTAAGAGGCGACTAAGGGATATCTGAGCGACCATCTGCTCATCTGGTGGTAGGATGCTAACATCCGCCTGGCTTATTACCACCGTACGCATGGTGAAAAACTCGTGAAGTGGCTTGCAGCCGCGTTTCGAGGTCAGCCAGCGTACAGCCAGAGCCCGAGCTAGTATTGCCGCGATGGGTGTTGGTCCGATTGGAGACGGCTGTTGAACCAATGCCGGGGGAAACTGTATTGACCTACCGGACAGGGAGACCCGAAGAAACGGCTGTTCCGCTGGCCGCCCGTGGCATAGTACAGGGGCCCGAGCGTGCCTAACCAGCTCGTGAGGCTGCCCCACCAGGCCACGCATAACCTCGGGGTGGACCGTCGTGCCGGTTGGTGACCGGTAGGTGGGGTCCCGGCGGCCACTTCCGGGGGGTTTCGGGGGCCCTTCCGTCCGGCGGGTCAGTGTATTTTCCCTTTTGGCAACCACTTGGGGAAACACGCCTCCACGCTTTGCCCATCCCTATCGTGGCAATACATCGCTCGCTTCACGTCTCTTTTCCATTCTATTTTTCCCAAATGGCGCAACAAAACAGAAATAACGGTCGTACAGCGGTGCACACCCCCACCATACCCTCGCTGTTTGAGGTCGAGTTCTCTAACATCCGAGGACTCCACACTAACCTCAACGTTGTCCACCACCATCTCGAGACAGCACGGCCAGCAATGTTGTTTCTCACGGAGATACAAATACTCCGTCCTGCCGATACCAGCTACCTTAATTATCCCGGCTACACGTTTGAAGGATTCAAAGCGAAAGCCGGAGTATGCTTGTTCGTCAGGACGGATGTTTGCTGTCACCGACTGCGCTGCTTGGAGGACCCCTCCTTCTCCATGTTGGTGGTACGTGTGGACCTGGTTCGTCAGAGCCGAGTCTACGTGTGCCTCTACAGATCCCACAATGGTGACTTGGAGACAAGCCGATTATTTGACCATCTTAGTCGGGTGGCAGATGCTGCGCAAGAGCAATTTCCTAACGCGGAATTGGTGTTTTTGGGGGACTTTAATGCTCACCACGAATCCTGGTTGAAATCCCTCAAAACTGACCATGCTGGAAGGACTGCTCATGCTTTTGCTCTCACACATGACTTGACCCAACTGGTTGATCAGCCCACCAGGATCCCAGACACTGATGGGCAAGCACCTTCTCTACTGGACCTTCTGCTGACTTCTCACCCGGTGGAATATCAGGTTGTGGTTCAGGCTCCTCTTGGCTCTTCGGATCACAGCCTTATTTCTACCAGAGTGCCACAGGCCAAGCTGCCGCCACTAGCGGTATGCAAACGTCGCGTTTGGCACTATAAGTCGGCGGATTGGGACGGTATGCGTGATTACTATGCGTCGGTCCCTTGGAAGGAACGTTGCTTCAGTGGGAATGACCCGACAGCTAGTGCCGCTGCTGTTGCTGGCGAGATCATGCTGGGAATGGAATACTACATTCCTAGCTCAGATCTCGTCAGTAGGAGTACGCGTAACCGTTGGTTCACTCGTGAATGTGCCGATGCTGTATCAGCTAAGCAGGCGGCATATCGCAAGTGGATCAACGGCTGCATTAGCGGGGCATCTAACATTGACTCACTGAAAGCAAACTATAATAAAAATTCCAAGTCCTGTAGAAAGGCATACACGAGAGCGGATGCACAGCGCATTGTACAGATTGGTCATGACCTTGTTTCGCATCCTAGGGGCTCCCGTAGCTTCTGGCGTCTGACCAAGTCTGTGCAAAACAATTTCTGCCAACCTTCGCTGCCACCGCTCAGAAATCCGGACGGATCGCTAGCTCACAGTCCGCAAGAGCAAGCTGATCTCCTGGCTAAACTCTTTGCCGACAATTCCGTCATCGATGATTGTAGTGCACTGCCACCTACAATACCTGCATGTGGCCATACGATGCCTGACATTAAAATCAGGCAACGTGATGTGCGTGCGGAGCTGCAATCACTTGATGTGCGGAAAGCTAGCGGTCCCGATGGAATACCAGCCATAGTGCTGAAGAAGTGCGCAGCGGAGCTGTCTCCTGTGTTAACCTGTTCCAACTTTCTCTCTCTTCGGGAAGTGTGCCGGAGGCTTGGAGAAGAGCTAATGTGCAAGCGGTTCCTAAAAAAGGGGATCGGTCTGACCCGGCAAATTATCGGCCAATAGCTATCACCTCAGTACTTTGTAAGGTGATGGAACGGATTTTAAACAACCAACTTATCCATTACCTAGAAGATCACTCTTTAATTAATGATCGTCAATACGGGTTTCGACCAAAACGGTCCACAGGTGATCTTCTAGCGTACGTAACGCACCTCTGGGGTGAAGCTATCGACAAGCATGGAGAATCGTTGGTTGTCAGCCTCGATATCTCCAAGGCTTTCGACAGGGTCTGGCACAGAAGTCTTCTCTCCAAGCTGCCGGCATATGGTCTGCCTGCTCAGCTATGCACCTGGATTGCCAGCTTCCTACACAAGCGTAGCCTTCGTGTTTTAGTTGATGGTTACGCTTCACAATTCTATGTAGTATATATAATTCTATATAGTAATTCTTTCTTTTGCATATCAATGATATGCTCTCTCTTGGGAACATACATTGCTATGCAGACGATAGTACAGTGCATGGTGGATACCACAGACGCGCAGTGGCTGGGCGAGCGGAAATTGAGGAGAGGCGGAAGAATCTTGTCATTGAACTCGATAGGACGTTAGAGCTCATCGCCAAATGGGGCTCTGATAATCTTGTTGAGTTTAATGCCAAGAAAACACAGGTATGCGCTCTCACGGCGAAAAAGTCAACATTTTCCCCTCTTCCCTCCCTCTGTGGTACTCCGCTGGTGATGCAAAGCAAAATCGCCATGCTGGGGATTGACGTTCGCTGCGACCTTAGTCCAAGGGATTACATCGAGGCTGTTATAAAAACAGCTTCACGGAAACTCGGAGTTCTGAACAAGGTGCGGCGCTTTTTCACGCCACAACAACTGTGCCTGCTGTACAAAACACAGGTACGGTCTTGCGTGGAATATTGCTCGCACCTTTGGGATGGCTCCGCTAAGTACCTACTTGAGGCCTTGGACCGGTTGCAGCGACGTGCCGTACGCATTATTGGCGACGTAAAGGTCACAAACACCCTTGAACCTTTACAATTGCGTCGTGAGATAGCAGCACTGAGCGCTTTCTATCGACTGTATCACGGCGAGTGCTCTGAGGAATTATTCTCTCTAATTCCTGCTTCCCCCTTCCTTCTTAAGTCCACGCGAGCTGGTTCTCGATGTCACCGCCTAACTGTGACATCAATTCCATCGCGAACAAAGAAATTTGGCAACTCCTTTCTTTGTCGCACTTCCAAAAAATGGAATTCCTTACCAGCTCACGTGTTCCCCTCCTCTTACAACCCGGGTTCCTTCAAACGAGGCGTGAAGAGGCATCTTGCGGGCCGGCAAGGCGAAGGCGGCTAGTGCAGAACGTTTTTCCCGTCTGTACTGGCCGTCGTCGCGTTTGGACTCTACTACCACTTACCAACAGGTGGAGTAGAGTCATTTGCCCTCCCGGCGAATATAAAATTAAAAAAAAAAAAAAAAAAATTTCGAAAGTTTGTCACCCTTTCACGTCTCAACTACTCAACTGATCGTTTTGAAATTTTGCATACACATTATCAGGAGTACAGAAAAGGACATAGGGTATCTAATACTTGCCCCCTCCCTTCCACGTAAACGAAACGTGGTATGAAATAAGTAGTAAATAATTTAACAGCAAACAACAAAAATTCAAACTCAGAAATCAAGCAAACTAATTCATCCGTTGTATCGCAATGACCCATTATACAATATATTAACCAGACAACCTTACGTTAATCAATGCACAGTCACTGATACGCGTTATCTAAAGTTAGCAATTTCAATTGTCAGTCTGATAGACGGCAGGCGTTACCGCGCAGACCAATAGATCTTTATGTTATGTACCGGGTTTTATACTATGGGCTTTTACGCTATATTGCTAGTGGTTTGCTTTCATGCAGCTCATTAGCCATAGCGATATTTTAAAGTGTACATTGTTTTGTTTTAAGTGATGAGTAAGAAAATGTAATAATTTGTACAATTAATATTACATCCAAGGGCGTTGACTATAAGAATGAATTTTAAAAAACAAAATATAGTTACTTTATTCGAGTAAGTATTATTAAACTATTTTTTTATTAAATTATTATTTTTTATCCTGCATGAAAGTTAACGAACCCTAACTAAGGAGTTAGGGTTCGAATAATAGGTAAGATTATATAGATGATAACAAAGGTGTTAAAATTTTACCGAGTAATTCTGAACAATAATATAAATAAATGTGAAAGTAAGTTAGTTTACTGTTACGTTTATTTGCAACTGATAAGCTTGAAATTTTATATAAACGTTGTTAGAGGTACAGTAAAGAAAATAGGATATTAAGCCAGCCATTCCACAAACGAAGCACTCATTGTAATACTTGCATAGTACACAAATCACTGTCTACATTACTCAAATTATTTAACTAACAAATTTGATATTCCTAAGCAAATACACACATACAATCAATTCATGATCCGTGGTACAACAATCTCTCTAATGTACACGGTAACAAACGACTCGATAAAACGTAAACAGAGAGAATTCGTATTGTTTATAGCTTTGTTTCAACATATTATATCCATTTAACCAAATCTACAACTTTGAATATAAAATAAACATATTTAAATAAGATTTAACTAAAACTTTATATACACATCTATACATATGAATAAAATTGAAGTGTCTGTCTGTGATTTCAAAATAACTGCCTGTTTTAAAGTTAATATGGCTATTTGCGATTTAATAAAACCAAACCTATAATTTTTTTTTATTTTTGTCTGTCTGTCTGTTTGTCCAGGCTAATCTCGGAAACGGCTAAAAATTACAAATTGAAATGACTAAATTATTATAAAAAGTATTTCGAGGTTTCGTTTAGTCTTTATTTCATCAAAATTTACTGGTGGCAGAAGAAGAGCTTTGTGCAAGCTCGTCTGGGTAGGTACCACCCACTCATCAGATATTCTACCGCAAAACAGCAGTACTTTTTATTGTTGTGTTCCGGTTTGAAGGGTGAGTGAGTCAGTGTAATTACAGGCACAAGGGACATAAAATCTTAGTCCCAAGGTTGGTGGCGCATTGGATGTATAAGCGATGGTTGACATTTCTTACAATGCCAATGTCTAAGGGCGTTTGGTGACCACTTCCCATCAGGTGGCTCATATGCTCGTCCGCTTTCCTATTCTATATAAAAAAAAAATCGGTTGAGTCTATCAAAAATAATAAAAACATCCTTTTTTTGTTATAGCTATACACATATAATGACTCTTCCTGACTGATTCATCAACGCAGAGCCGTAACAGGGGTTAGAAACTTGAAATTTTAGCAGTTGATACATTTTATGATAACACTCACTAAGGAAGAATTTCTGGAAATTCCTCTCCTAAAGGGTTAAAATAAGGATTGAACGATTATATGGAAACCCGTCATTTTTAAAGTTAAATGGCATGAAATTTTATATAATAGCTTCTGGTTATAAATAAATAAATATGTATTTCAGTTTTTTATAAAATTCACCCTTTAAGAGAATACAATAAGGGTTGAAAGTTTGTGTGTTAATTCCATCATTTTTGATGTAAGAAGAATAATATTTAATATTAAAGCTTTTGATTAAAAATAAATGCATACGTATTTCGTCGTTTTTAGAAATTCAACCCCAAGCGGGAGAAATGGGGTAGAAACATTAATATATAAATGAAAAAAAAATAGTCCGATCTGCTTGAAATTTACTATTTGAGTTTCTTGATTGAATTGATATTCATGTATTTCAAAGTTTTTAGAAATTACATTCAAAACGGGTGGAATTTTTTTTAATCATTAGAACGGGCGTCTATAAATTGGTTTAAAAAAGTTCATTCACATACCTCTGGGTGCAAATAACGAAATGCAAAATACACAATGTCCTTATATAAATATCTTCTAAGAAGGTGCAAGTAATACTTTTTTTTAAACGTACTTCAATATGTTAGTGTAGTAGATATGATCAAGGGGAGGTAGTTTTCATTCCAAGAATACCGAATTTGAAAGAATATAGTTCCCTCTTAAAGTGTGCTTCCCCATGACAATCAAAAGTCCCATTGGCGGTCGTTGAATTGATTTTAGTGTTTAGTTGATTTTAGTGAGAACTTTTATCACACGGACAGTTTTTATGTGAAATACAAGTAACTTAGTAATTTTAGCCCCAAAAGAAAAGACTACAAACGTCGTTTTTTTATGGAAATAAATAAAGCGTTTACTTAAAAAATATTTAGGTAAATTTCAACTTTAAGGCAGGAAATTGGAGAAGAAATTTTTACGAAATTCTGTAATCTTCGAAGTTAAAAACATTACATATTAAATCTATATCAACTGTACGAAGTCAGGAGCGGCGGCTAGTTTTAAATAAAATTAACTTTTCACTTCAAAATATCAATATTTACAAATCAGAACGAACGATCGCGAATACAAACAATTTATATTTTTTTTTCATTTTCCTATGTTCAGAATGTAGATCAATATTTAGTTAAAATACTTTTAAAAGGAAACAATATTTTTGAACTAAAAACGATAGATAACCATATTGGTTGTTTGCCACCATTTACATCTTTTTGAAGCTGACCGTATACAGTGGTAAATTCACTTGTCCCCGTGATTGAAGGCTACCACACCCGGACTGCGCCGGAAAGTAGCCATAACTTCGAATGGGTTGCTTGTTCAATATTTTATTTGACTAGTGAAATAGTATATATGGACGCTTACAATTGACATATTTTATATTCTACAACAAGGAAGTGTTGGACATTGAATAAATCAAAAAGATTTATTGTAATACATAACAGTAATATTGGATTTTTAAGTTCATAATATATATTTTTTTAAATAATTCTAGCTATTATTTTTTTAACCAAATCTAAATCAAAGTCTTATTTACACATAATAATCACGCTTGTCGCGTCGGTAAAATTTAAAGCGATTGAAACTGCTAAGTGCACCTACTTATATAATATTATTATATAATAAAACCTTCTCCAAATCACGTTCCATTTTCTGGTATACTTTTTATGTATATTGGTTTAGTAGTGTTTTCGAGTACTTTTTTCAAAAAAATATTTTACTCATTTATTAATCTCAAATATATCATAAGAGATACCCTCCATGATGGACTTCACTCCAAGCCTCAAAAGGCGGAGCCTAGTACTCGCCCCACACCTGATGACGCTGTAAAAGCCAGTAGGGCCAAGCATATAATCAATCAAAGGAAAATGCTATTGTATTCTTAGGGATATTAGTAGTAGTATAATAGTTCTTCCACGCCTGTTGGACATAATTTGAAAGGTATTAAGGAAATTTCAACTCGGCTAGATATAGCTGACTTCTACTTCTCCCTGGTGAGATAATTTGTCAGCGTCGTATTTTGTGATTTACTCGCCTTGCCTTTGTAACATAGCTTACAATAAATTAGAATCTTATAAATCGTCAAACGCGGATTTCGGAAATATCATTCCCATTGTGGGTCTCTACGGCGTGTATCCACATTACAAACTGCATTTATTATATATTTCGCCCATTTATGATGAAGCCCTTGATATAATGCTGCAAAATCAAATAGAATCCATAAATTAAGGTAATGACATTATGCTCATCTGATATTCCAATTTGTCCATTTTAATTAATTAAATCTAAACCAAACAACGCCATTACAACCAAACAAGCGAACATGATACAAGCCTTCACTTCATTTATTCTAATTCAGTTTGCAGCTCATTACTAAGCAAAGGATGAAACGACATTCAATAAAATTAATTATAGTATTCAAAATCCAGTTTATGATACGAATTACGACAGAACTATTGGGGATAATTTAACAAATGATATAAATTTAGAACTTTTTTAAATATATTTAATTTAAATACCCTAAAGATGTCACACGGTAGTGTATGTTGGAATACGTTTACTCCATACCTGGTGATCTGTAATGCAGACCTACTTAACTCTAATCTTTTCCTAGATTCTATTTACTAAGCCGTTTGTAACATGAGGTATTGTTTTTGTAGAAATAAATAAAGATTTTATTATTATTATGATTATAGTCTTTCTCCAATTACTGAAGGATGCACGAGAAGTGTCAATAACAAGAATTTAGAAAACTAAATTATGTATTATTATTATACTTACTTTAGTAAGCAAATAACGCACCAAATAGTGCGAAGAATATTGGTATTGTGTCCGTGAAAACGTATATATTGTATTTTCATCATTCATGATTCAGCATCGCTGGACAAGTGGTTTGTTCGTCGATTACCGAATTGCCTTTCGACTTAGACTGGTACTGACCGGTTAGGATTACTTTGCCGCCCAGGGGTTCAATTCTACTAACAAATTATCACTTTATCGCGATCGCATCGAAGCGTGATCGTTGCCGTTTATCCGTTTTCTTATTCTTTAATTTAATTATCGACTATTGGCATAAAAGCTAACAATTAAGTTTGGGTTTGACACAACGTTATATGTTAACATCATATCGGTTCGATTCCAATCCGAATAAATATAGAATAGTCAAAGTTGGGTTTGAATTGAATCGGGAACGTATCGTAATCGTTTTATTAGTAGAATTGTACAGTATACGCTGAATGTTTGACCCGCGTGAAGCATGTAGATTGGAGACTCAGTGTGTTCTCGATGGCGGACAAGACATCTACTGAGAAAAACTGACAAAAATTTCTTTATTCCACCACAACTTTAAAAACCTAAACCGATTTTGATGATTTAGAGTACAGTACAGTATCAGCCTGCTAATGTCCCACTGCTTGGCTAAGGCCTCCTCTCCCTTTTGAAGAGAAGGTTTTGGAGCTTTTTCCACCACGCTGCTCCAATTTGGGTTGGTAGAATAAACATGTGGCAGAACTTCAACGAAATTGGATACATGCAGGTTTCCTCACGATATTTTCACCGTCAAGCACGAGATGAATTATAAGCACAAATTAAACACATAAAAATTTAGTGGTGCTTGCCCGGATTTGAACCCACGATCATCGGTTAAGATTCACGCGTTCTAACCACTAGGCCGTCTCGGCTTTTATATATTACATATATATGTAATAATTTTAAATTAATTTTAAATCTGTATTCTACTAGAACCTTCATAAAATCTTTGAACAAACACACTCCAACACATTAAGTATGTGCAAATCATCCCCTCCAAATAGACACGTCAATATGATATTCATAGTATTCACAAAGAGTCTAATTTTAATCTTTATATTACATCGGACCGATTTGGAATTTCAAATTTTCCTCCTTTTCAGATATTGAAATTTCTTGATGAATGATTATTGCAGAATCTCCGCATATAGATCGAAATTAGACTTTCTCTGTCAATCGCTTTGTGCTTTTGAAATACGTATTTGATATGAATAAAATATATTTTTATTAATATTTTATTCGATAAAATTAAAATACTTGTATTAAATTATGTAATGTAATAAGTAATCTTTACAATAATTAAGAAAGTTTAGTTAGGTTAGGTACATTTTTCACGATCGTACAAAGATAAAAATATTATTATTAAAATAAAAAATAAAAAGGATGAATCTATGTTAACATACACGCCTAAAGTTTATTAAATTTTATATTCTGATATATAAATTAATTCAAGCAAATGGTGATGAAGTTCTAAATGTCATCCCCACTCTCATACCTCGGAAACTACGTCTCAAGAGAGACTTGATACTATTCTCAATTGTCATTTAAAATGTAACGAATTATGTTTAAGCAAAAAACAATAAATTGATGGTGAAAGAATTTATAACTAAAGAAAAACAATAAATAAATATGGAGTAAAATAAATGAAAATAAGCGAGTTATGTTTATAAAATAAATACATTTCTCTTATTTTATAATAATATTTAGCTGTGAAATATCTAGTATATGCGACTCGCGTATAAAAATGATTCTATCTATAAATGTTGTATTAGTTAATCAATACTGTTTCATTTCTTTCTGCTCTCAAATCAATTATTACAGAAAAACTGGTGGTAGAGCTTTGTGCAAACTCGTCTGGGTAGGTACCACCCACTCATCAGATATTCTACCGCAAACAGCAGTACTTGGTATTGTTGTGTTCCGGTTTGAAGGGTGAGTGAGCCAGTGTAATTACAAGCACAAGGGACGTAATATCTTAGTTCCCAAGGTTGGTGTCGAATTGGTGATGTAAGCGATGGTTAACATTTCTTACAATGCCAATGTCTATGGGCGTTGGTGACCACTTACCATCAGGTGGCCCTCGTTATAATATCGTTATATGCTCGTTTGCCTTTCTATTCTATAAAAAAAACTAAGCCCTGTGTTTATCAAAAGAGACGTGTTTTATAAAAAAGTGTTATTCAACCGTTAGTAAGGCGAGGTATTTGTTAATTCCGCAGATATTATTAACCTTACATTTATTTATTTTATTATTATTGTTTCTCCACAGACGTATCGTATGTGACTTTGTTTGCTTTCTACCACGAAGAAACCTTCCACCAATCCACCAATTCCACATGGGTATGATATTAAACAAATCCCATCAAAAAATTAAATGCAAAAAAAATCTAGTCTCTAAAAGCAGTCCTTCCATCGTAAAAAGTTGTATCACATTTTAAGCCAAGTTTGTTATTTTATTAAGTATCTATGGAAGCAGCTTCAACTACATTGTCATGAATTATTTTCTGCTGAGATACGTTGTAACGTACAATAGAGAATTGAGAAAAAGCACCTACCTTAAACAGTGCCAACTAGCTTACGTAGACTGTGACCAGTACGAGTCTTCGGTCTTCCTTATACGTCTTCCATAGGCTACCAGTTGCTGAAGCAACCAGGGAGTGTCGTCCACACTTATATTTATATAACTCACAGAGAACACAGATTTCCTGTATTATGAATTAAGAAAGTACTTAAACTCATTCCCAAAAAATAAATAAAAACCTATAAATCTTGTTTCTAAAGATTATGTTGTCTTATAAATAAAAATAAATAATTAAATTTGTACTATAGATTCTGATAAGAAATTAATTGGAAGTTTATTCCGGTTTGAATCATAACAAAATTTATAGGGTTCGTTTCAATATTAGAAACATTTATTTCTATAATAAATTACTTGGCAATAGTATTGTCACAAATATCCACTCTCTTAATAATCTCTCTATAAACTCATATAATGTATTTTACATTACCGAAAAAAGAGGAACTTTCAACTTGCAAATAAATGAAATTTATTACGTCAAAAGGCTTATTTATGAAGGTATCACAAATTACAATCATCAGTGAAGACGAGATTTATGAACTTTTGTTTACCATTTTATTTATTTTTTTTGTATCATACAGAGCTGTAGAAATATTCTGAAAAAATTCGAAAATCAACGCAGAAAAAGGTCGTGAAATGTCTGATAGTGATATGCGACAATGACCATAATAATTAAAACATTTCAATTATACACGTATCAAAATGGTATATCACCATAAGACGGTTGTCAACATTTTACGGGCGAGTAATGAAGTGAGTTCTTATCGTTAAAGAATAGGTCCGCTGTTCCCAACATATAATAAAAACAAATGTAATAAACTCAAATTAACGTAATTAATTTTATTACGTTGTAATTATTCTTGATGAGAGAAATATTGTTGTCTAATTAGTGTTCCGATGACATCACCAGTAAATAAATATGTTAATTATGAAACACCTGCATCTTAAAATTAATTAGGTAGATCATTAATATTACGGCTATGCGGCTGACATTGACGTTTACAAAAATGGTTAAACATACGGACTGAAAGTCTAAAACGCTCATATTATTTCGCACCACACGAAAACTTTATATATAAATAGTAAACTTTATAAATGGCATTTCTAAATCCTAAAAATATTTGTAGTGAGACCAAGGCAAATATCTTATCTATCTTTTATTAAAAATTCACAATACTCAATAAGTATCCCATATACAATTTACAGTTCAAAACTTATTGATATATATTTTTAATTATAATTGTTTTTTAATCTAGTTATACTGTGTATATTAAAATATAAATGACCTACAAAATTAATACATGTCGTATCGTGAGAACGTCAAGGTTTATTGATAAATATTGTTTGAGTGCGACGTCCAGTAAATATTGTCCATTGAGCAATACCCGTGAGTCAAGATAGCCTAGTGGTTAGAACGCGTGAATCTTAAACGATGATCGTGGGTTCAAACCCGGGCAAGCACCACTGAATATTAATGTGCTTAATTTGTGTTTTGTGAAACCTGCGTGTGTCTAATTTCTATCAACCCGCATTGGAGCAGCGTGGTGGAATAAGCTCCAAACCTTCTCCTCAAAATGGAGAGGAGGCCTTATCCTAGCAGTGGGACATAAACAGACTGTTACTGAGCAATACCCAAGACGAAGTTTAACTCCTACCAGGACTCGACGAGTGATTTACGAGTACTAAATGAATGAAGCTATGATTTGTTCCTTCTGTCTCGTTGGTCTAGTTGCTAGTTGATAAGGCTGCAAATTCTGAGGTCCTGGGATCAAACCTATTTTCTATAAGGTAATGGGTTTTTCTCTCAATAAAAAACTCCCATTTGTAAAAACTGTTGTAAGACTCCGTTCCGATCCCACTTTCGCGTCGTACGTTTTCAAAGCTTAATGCATTTTTAATTAATTCAATCGCGATTGAATCATTTTACGTTTCATTTATTTTCTTCGTGTCATAAAATGATCTAAATTAGTTATGAATATTAAATTTTGATCAGTCAGGTGAAATGAATAAATAAATTTTCTTAATATGACGTCACGATTGAGCTATTGCATCGAGATACAAATGAAACGTAAGAAATATATAATAATTTTGACAAGCATTTTAATATCCTTATTAATTTTTATTTGGACTTACTTATAAACGTTTTTAGCAGGTGATATATGATACAATGCTGTCCTCTACTTAGGAATGTCAAATCAATAATGACAGAAAGAGAGAAAGCAACTTTTATAAGTAGGGCCTTTATATTTTATTAAACTATAAGATAGACGGCTGTTAGGTAAAAGCTTTGTTAATTAAATGTTATATAATTTAACGTTCGTTAGTTTAAATTATGGACACCTATGTGTAGTATGTTAAAATACTTGCAAATTAAAACCCTAAAATCTGTAATATCAAATATATCGTAAACTCTAAAAGCTTTTTATTCCCAAAAATTTTGTGTATTCAAAGAGTCTGCGGTCAATCAAGGGTCAGGAATATTTTAGGACGTTGCACTACCTAAGTTTTAGCGTTATGCAGCGACATTACAACGAAATGAAAACGTATTAAAGAATCTATTATTTAAACAATACTCTACAATTCATTTTTAATATCGTTTCAAAATATTTTTTGATGTAAAACATCTCAATAAGGCCAATGCTTTATTTCAGCCAATTGTCACTAAACCATAATGATTTTTTTACCTAAACCTTGCTCATGAATCACTCCACTCATTGGTGAAAACTGTATGAAAATCCATTTATCCATTCAGTTTTTGGATTTATCGTGTTCAAACAGACAGACACGCGGCGGGGTACTTTGTTTTATAGTACGTAGTGATAGTTACAAATAAACTAGGTGATAAAAACTGTTGCATATTTCTATTTCAGATTATATTATATTATATTTATATGTATAAGTATAATATGGTGAGTGTATGTCATAAAATGCTTAAATGCCCTTACAGCAAACGGCATGACGGTCTCTTACGTCGTCATGCTCCATCGCAGCCGCCACTCTGTACTTATATATCCGTGTGTTGCTATTGTTAGGACGTGAAATAAAAAATTTAATATCACTTCTAGAGTCACTCAATTATATTAAGAAAAGTAAATTACAACACCATCTATTGGCAACACATTAAATAAATAAATTAAAAACGATACTGAGAGGTTGAAAGGCACTAATGACTTACGGCGCCATCCGTTGATATAATGACGTAGTGCAAAAATAATACCTAACACTATATATTATTACAAAAATAAAAAATATATATTTATTTTACTATAAAAACTCTGTTTCTCTATTAAATTCATTGATATTTATTAATGAGTTTTAATTGATTATAAATTCTTCCAATATACATTGATTTCGATATTTTACATCTGGTGGGCGTCCCATGACGGCCCCTTTTTATTTTTTTGTTTATATTTCAATGCTCATAATATAAAAAATATAATAAGGAAATAATGGTAAACATGTACTAATCGGGCATACTATTTTAAATTCTATGATTGGCATCGCGCTAAAATATGAATAAATGTTTACAATTATTATTTTACTAACATCAACAATGCGTTACCGCATGCACTGCTATGGAATAACAGCTTTATACTGGCGAGATAAGTAGAGAGGGCTCAAGAGGCAACGTAAACTCAAATATTTGGAGTATGTTTGCTCTCGTGTTACACTTGTTTGGTTACATGATGCTATGAAAACGGTGGATATTTCTCAAAAGTTCTTTGTGAATCTGAGTAGGTACTTGTTTGAAGAAAATCTTTATATTTTTATTCGGTTATTTAAAATATAAAAGTCAGTTTGTTTGCGTTCGTATACTATTCGTCTGACGGAGTTATGTTATGTTTTAAAATTTGCGTAAAACTTGGCTTGGTACAATCAACTTACTAGTGGGGGTTACATCGAATAGTTATATACAAACTAAATTAGGTAGTCATTTCAATATCGAACAATTTCAACTTCGAGTACATTACAAATTCCCGATACTTATAAACGAATGAAGGACGTACTTGCATGCTTTAATAAAATTTTAATTTAAAATTTATAAAACGTCTGATTTAAAATTGGCTCTAAAAATTAAAAAAATATATATGTGCCTGTTGTTCTATTAAGTCTTTAATTTGTAATATAATTAGTATTAGCAAGCTTGCAAGTGCGTTGCTGGCCTTTAAATAATGAATAGGCGTAGGACTTTTCATAAAGGTTCCTAAGTCATATCGGTTCGGGTATTTCAATGAACGCCTATGTTCAATAGTAAATGAGAAAGGGATGATAATAATATATAATAATAGTTCAAAGCCTGGGAATGACAGTGATCTCGACTGAAATGACTAAATTTTAACAATTAGAACACTGATTTAAAAGAGCATATCTTTTCTAGAAGAAAAACAATATATATATTTAATATGAACACTTCCGATATCTAAATATTAAATTTCACGTTTTTAATTTGATAAATACGGAAAATCCATATAAAAATACATTCCTTATTTATCTCTCTTAGGTAATATTTTAAAACGGTGTAAAAAATTCCGATATTCTTTTTTTTAATTTATCTTGCTTATTTTGCTTAGGTCCACCGGTTAAGGCTGTGGGTTGTGTCAGTCACTTTAAAAGCTATTAGCAAATAACGGTCACGGCTTATATAATAAACTTCTCAAGACATCTGAATATCAAATGTAATTTTTATCCATTTTTTACAAAAAAAAATGGCCAGAATTAAACAGCTTACCCAGTACGCTGAAAATTTAATAAAACCTTATTTGTACCATTCTTCAAATTTACACCCTAGAAATATAGTGTACCAACACATTCTTGAGCATTTCACACTTATGAAATTCGTTTTAACAAATATCAATTTTACAGACGTCGTCTGGATTCAGGGAAGGAAAATATTTCAGAACGTGCTCAGTTAGAACTGTGCTGGATAAAAAGCGAGCTGTTCCGACTAAAAATTTGTTTGGAATTATGACGGATCGCATTTCAAAATTAATTTTGGAATGAGTAGTAAATAATACGTGGTCGAAGGCGAGCTCAGCGAAATATATTTGTACCATATTATTCAATGAGAACCGAGTCGGAAAATATATGAATTAGTACTTTAAAAATGAAGAAATGAGATTATTTTTTAATACCTTACTGAAAAAATTACTAAACCAATATACATGAAACATTAATGTATAATATTAATAAATAATTAGTGTAGATTTATATTAGCTACATTTTAGGTAGGTAGGCTAGGTAGGGCTTTGTGCAAGCTCGGGTAGGTATCAACCACTCATCAGATATTCTACCGCTAAACAACAATATTTAGTATTGTTGCGTTAAGATTTGAAGGGTGACTACAGTGTAACTACAGGCATAAGGCACCAAGTATATAAAATATTTGTTTCGTATCAAACTATAAATATTTTATCTAATTTTTTTTTTTTTTTTTTTATCCTAGGACATTTTTCACACACGGCCATCTGATCCCAAATTAAGCTTGTACAAAGCTTGTGCTATGGAAACCAGACAACTGATATACTACATATACTACTTTTCTTTTGTAAATACATACTTATATAAATAATTACACCCAGACTCAGGACATACAGACATGTTCATGCACAGAAATGTCTGTCCTGGGTGGGAATCGAACCCACAACCTTCGGCGTGAAAGGCAAGTATCTACCAACCACGCCAACCGGCTCATCTATATTTACTTATTAGATAATAGAAGTCTTAACAAACATTACATCTACGTACATACCAAGGCATTGTTCGTGTAATAAATTCTTTTTGTTTTTATTCTTGCCAGTAGTTGTACCGTGTCTAACTAAAACGCGCTCTTCGTTCGACTCCAAAGCATGGAACATAAAAAGCCAGCAGTTATTCGAATTCTCGAGAGTAAAAACCAGCTATTATTCGAGTACGTCTGCAAGCGTCAACAAAAAACGTCTGGAACATTCAAACGCTTTGATACGTGACCCGTCTGTACGTTTGCATTTTTCACTACTTACTTTTGATGAGTTTATTCTTTGATACAACAACGCATACTACGTGTTGTGCTCTAACAACATTCGGTGCTAATTGGTGTAAAATTCAGAAATATATAGAAAATTATTCCATAAGAAATTTCATTAAATTTTCCACCTTTCAATATAGTAATTATTGTCATTTCCTGCTTTTGTTAATAAATAGGCTGTAGATTGTATTATAGGAATTTTCTTCCATAAAAATTTAATCGACTCGAAACTTATCAGCTTCAAATCAAAGAGAGGTTTGCGTTATAAAGAAATAATTATTCCGTTAAAACATAGCTATAGATCGTATTTAAAAAATTGCAAACAGTAATTCAGTTTTTAATTTTTTTTAAAGTTCTACAACAAATTTCTCCACATATAAAGCGTGTAACAACGTTCTCTTATTTTTAAACCATTTTCGTTAAAAAAAAAAAAAATTAGATACCCATGTAAAACGACAACTAAAATAATCATTAATGTATACGATAAAAAATATTTTATACTATATGTTATATTTATACTATTTACATATACATTTCTTCTAACTTTCTTAAGCAGCTGTGGGTACTGTGCAACTTGCACATGCACATTCTAGGGATTATAACTAATTTAAAGATTCGTCTGTGGCAAACGTCTTTTGAGCAATTATAGGCTGTATTTTTTCTTCCTTTTCTGATTAGTCTTTTAATAAGATAGAATGTTTTTTTTTTCTTCGTGGAAAGGACAACTTGGTATTATACCACACTGCCCTAATAGTTTCTTATATTTGACTTCTCTATTGGAAAAATATACAATAATTTTAATTAATTAATTAATTATTACAGTTATAAATTTGTATGTTTTTATCTTATAATATTAATTATAGTGTAATGTGCATAATTAAACCCATTATCCGTCCGAAAATGACTAAATTATAAAAATCCATTTAAGCGGTTACATAAAAAGACTTAATAAGACAGTATATATCTATATAAATATATATCTATATAATATAAATGGGCAAAAACAAAACAGTTCATTACATTTACTGTTGTCAATAATTTTTTTTTAAAAAGATTAGATAAATTGAAAAATTCAAATTACATACAAAGTGTACATAACACTAGTATATACTATGTCTATGAAGATATCTCGATGTAAGCGATGACACATGGACCGTAATACCGGAATGATCGATAGTACTCCATAAAATATCGTTAGCTTTGAAATACAACCAATCAATCTTATCCCGACTAAATGTACTAACCGAAATATAATTTATTATTATTTATCACAAAATTTGCTGTCTATACTATATACATTTTAAATGGAGAAGCAACTCTGTCTTTCTGACTGACTGACCACTGAACTGTTTTTGATGAAATTTGGTAGTAAGAAAACGCAAAGAAGGACTTTAACTAGATAGTAGGGCTTTGCGTAAGCCCATCTGGCTAGGTACCACCCCATAATTGTTCTGATCCGGTATGAAGGGTGAGTGAGCCAGTGTAACTTCAGGCACAAGGGACATCTTAGTTCCCAAGGAGCATTGGTGATGTACGGAACGGTTAATATTTCTTACATCATTCTGTCTATGGGTGGTGGACAACTTACCATCAGGTGGCCCACCTGCCATTATTTTTTTATGAAATAGATAAGAAGTATCTATTTAATAAAAAAAGCAAAAAGCTATTTTTTTAAGTCTAAAATCTGACCCCAATCTCTAACACGCTGACGAATCCGCGGCAAAAACTAGAATCTAATAAAACTAAAATGAAATTAACGTTTTTGAACGTTATTCTTTGTGAATTTGTACTTGGTTTGGAGAGTAATAATGTTATAGGAATTTCATCAAAGTTTTCATAGTAAAATAATTAACGAAATTGTTTTCTTACCTTTCACAAACGAGCCATTTCTTGCGACTCACTCTATAATTAGTTCCACTCCGTTCCCAGCATCTCAATCATTTTACTCTCTCATAATGTAAAGAAGAAACAAAATGAAAATAATAATATATACTATAATGTTTTATAATCAACATTTGTTATTTCAGTTTAAATATTGGGTTCAATAAACTCTAGCGAGAACAAAATTAAAATAATATCATACACAAACATATTTGTTCACAAAAAAGTCTCATTCGAACGATGAAAAACAAAACAATACGAAGAGAAGCCGAAGTTAATAAATTCCAACAAATGTAAAAGTTACACGAAATCTTGAATTCTTTATGAAATATGTGTGAGGAAATTGAATCGCGGCCGCGGCAGCCACTTTGTCAAACGGGACCTTTTACGAAATGATTAGGTTTTTTTTTAAGGGTGCGCTACACTGTCACGACAATTGAATGAATGAATAAACTTTAGAAAACTTTGTTTTTAATTTGACTAACTAATGAATGGACGAACAATTTATAATAACTTTATGCTGTATTAGCGGCTCCGTGCGGTTCCACCTGCGTTAAACGTACCGCCCTTGGGGCCCATAAGGTGATGTAGCCTATTTCCTTCCTCAAGAACATCTAAAGCGAAAAGAATTTTGCAAATCAAACTGGAAGTTCCAGAGATTAACGCGATCAAACAAAATTTAACAATCTCTTCCGCATTGCGAATCTTCTGAAAGAACTCCAAGTTACAAAATCCTGTTAATAGAATTTCATTAATTTTATAGTAACTAACAAATAACACTGATTGCGATCTCACTGGTCCAATTTTAATATTCATAAACAAAAAAAACTTGTATAGTATATAAAATGTAATATTTCATTCGCATATTTCAGATCGCTTCAGTACCGTAAAGGACCCTTATTGTTCGGTCTTTCGAAATTAGCAGCTCTTTTGATATGAACGGGGATGTTTTCATTACAAACTGATGAGTTTTCACGAGTACCGCGCAGTCGGAAGGGTTTTTGTGAAGGATTTAAAATTAATTTATATATTTTAAGACATTTTTGTGCTTATAAAATTAAACGGTAAAAATATTACAAAATATAGAATAATAAAATGATAAAAACAAACAAAATTAAATTAACAATTGGCTCTTTGTAAAACGTTTTGTTCTGCACATTACTGGCAACATTTGTTGGCGAGCTATGCCTTCATAAATTTATTCCTCGTGTACTTGCATAATATATACACAACAGCATTGCGTATGTTTTCTATTTCAACTATCAATATAAATTTATATCAAGTAATAAGTTGAAATATTTTTATTAATATTCGAATAATATTATTCAAGTTTACTATATACAATGAGGTACTTACACTTATTACTTACAGTACACTTTTTTTGGAAACAACAATAACCCAAGATAATGTAACGTTAATTTTAAATTTCGAATAAACAATGTACAGAGTAAATAATAATAAATAAAGACAAATTAATAATTAGAGAAAGTAAGAAGATTGTATAAAATAAGAATAATAAAGTAACATACTCTAAATTTAAATTTATTAATGACCAAAATCAAATGAAGAAAGTTAAAATAAACCGAATCATAAGAAAAAATTACAATTGTTTATTAAAATTGATAACATAAATAAATTAAATTATATTGATCACAAAAAAACTTCAAGTTTAAAAATAAAATAAATAAATAAGTTAAAATATTTAATAATCAATTAAGTTTTTAGATGCAGTTCCTGCACGAAACTCCAACAGTCACTCGTCAAACAGGCCCAAAATTTGTACCATCTTCAAAAATATATCAACAATTGACGAATAAAGCAAATAAGCGGCAAACGCGTAATCATCCTCGCTTATTTCTATAGCTCTACCGCCCAATATCATTTGTAGTTCCAACACCAATATCTGTCAATAATTAATAAAGATAAAACGCTTGTATAAATATCATATAATTTGTAATGGTATTGTATCACCGCACATATGTGACAGATGGATGTCTTTTTTATATCTTATAAATATTTTTATCGATACATAATTATACTGTTAATAGAATTTTAGTAATAATTTTAATATATAATAAAATTGAACGTACTCAAATCCCTACCATCAATGATCCTGATATTTGCGTCCAGAAATAACAAACTCTTTAGCTTTATATATTAGTAAAGATGAAATAATAATATTTTCCAACTTACCACAACATTTATCATTGCGCCTACAAACAGCAATACGATTTGCAAAGGCTTGTATCGAATTTGCATAACTAACATAGCGACAGACACCATCATTGAAATAGCAACGAACACGACAGCTATTACCACAACATAGAGGTACCATTTCGTAAAATCGAACTGAAAATTAATATTAAAATAATGACAGTAACAAACGCCAGCAACAACGTAATAAGTTAATACTTCTAATTCTATCACCGCTGGTACTTTTGTCCGTGTCTCTCGCCTCCCAATGGGGACTTAAGATTTAAATTGAAGTCATCGCTCTCAGCTGCTTTACATTATTTATTCACTGTGAATATCTTAGAATTCTGCCTTTTCAAACTGACACAAGTACACAATATAAAAAAAATATTCCTAATAATTAATTCCAAAACTAGATTAATCCAAGTCCGTTAACAAAACCATTGAATTTATAAACAAGAAATATAGAGAGCTGATGTTATTAAATAATCATAACGAAGTATTTTTTTTAATTAGTCCCCAAGTTCCTTCAGGCTTCTTTCGAGTAAAGAAGGAAAAAGCAATTGTAACAGTAAGTAACAGCCTGTTAATGTCCCACTGCTGGGCTAAGGCCTCCTCTCCCTTTTGAGAAGAAGGTTTGGAGCTTATTCCACCACGCTGCTCCAATGCGGGTTGGTAGAATACACATGTGGCAGAATTTCAATGAAATTAGACACATGCAGGTTTCCTCACGATGTTTTCCTTCACCGTTAAGCACGAGATGAATTATAAACACAAATTAAGCACATGAAAATTCAGTGGTGCTTGCCCGGGTTTGAACCCACGATCATCGGTTAAGATTCACGCGTTCTTACCACTAGGCCATCTCGGCTTTGTGCAAAAGCAATTGGACCAACCCTTATCACGTTAAAAATGTTAAGAAATTGTACAGTCTACGCGGTAAAAATCAAACAATGGATATCTGGATAAATATATAAGGAGCACATAAACAAGGCTACTTACACTAGAACAAGCCAAGAGTATACAAACAGCTACGGTAACCAAAGTAGCTAAAAGCGCAAATATCAAAATGTGAGTTCTGTATCGGACGGTAATGGCTCCCACCAGATTGCTCGTTGCTAAAACCTAAAATATATTCAAAAACAAAATCTGCATATCATGTTTCTATAATAATTGTATTGTCATTTCAGAGAGAATTATTTACTTCGATGTAAAATCTCGAAAAATTTTAGACTAGTTATTCTTAATTTTTGCAACTCTTATGCTAATTACACGTAAATATTTAAGTGTGAATAACTAGTTTATTTATTTTATTATAAAGATAAATTTTAAAAGTAGCTCAAGTATATGATCATTTAAACATTCCGATACATATTCTACTTACCACTATGATAAGCGATATAAAGTTGCAAGGTGGTACCCTAGCACATGCTGACAATGCCATTACGTAGTTCATTGCAACCAAAACAATCCTATAAAAATGAAATAGAATACATAATGCATTCGTATATTTAGTATATATTTTATAATCAGGTCAATAACCATCCAGCTTACTGGGTGGTAAGGCTTTTTGCAAGTCCATCTGGATAGGTACCACCCACCCATCGTATATTCTACCTCCAAGCAGCAAAACTTAGTATTGTTGTGCTCCGTTTTGAAGAGTGAGTGAGCTAGTAAAACTACGGACCCGGAAGACATAATACCTTAGTCATCACGGCTTGTGGTGCATTGACGATGAAGATACGGTTACCATTTCTTACATTGCCAATTTCTATGGACGGTGATAACCACTTACCTTCAGGTAATATAGTAAAAAAATAGCTGTAAATTGTGTTAATTCTATGCAAAGAACTCCTTCGCTATTAAAGAACAGAATTTGCAACGTATTTCACCAAGCTGGTAAATACTCAAGCTTCAGATTTTTTTACAAAACTTGCAACTGTCCTTTATAAAGATTTATTTCACCAACAATCTTTTTATCCAAGAAAAAAAGCAAATGTTAAAAACAAGAATAAAATTTACTTACATGGAAAAAATCATTAATAATAAACCGTTCGTTTGATAATATTCTTTTAAAACTGATCTGTAAATACAAAACATATAATATAATTACAGCAAAGGTTTTTCTCATTAATGAGAAAATAACAATACTTACGAAATGTTAATAAAAATCCCAATAATAGCAGTTATTAATAACATCATAAATAATATGGTAAAAACAAATTTAACAAAGTAATTTCGGGACCGGGGATCGTATTCCATTGGGGCACCGCCGTAATTTTGACCACCACCATAGTTTGGTTGCTGACCATATCCCTGGTATTGGGCATATCCTTGGCCTTGACCATAAGCTAAAATGGAAACTTTTTAAGTAGATATATGAAGAAGGTAGCAAATGCGAAAAAGAAAGATCAGTTTTCTTTGACTTAAGTCTGTATCAGAATTGTCTTTTTACCTTGATTATACTGCACCCATATTGCTGGTGATTTTCTTTCCGTACCGCCATATTTAAATGTAGTGTGGTTTTCTGCATTTGGTTCGGACTTTTCCTTGAATTCTTTTTCTATATGAATTGATGTTTGACCTGTGTTCTTAACTACTCCATCATCACCCATTTGTTTAAGAATTTCCTGATTAGTATTTAAATCTTGAGGATTTCCTTCAATATCTATCGTTATTTCTTCTTTTTCATTTTGTGTAAGACTTGGAGTTTTCTCAACTACGTTTATATCTGTTAAATTATTCATATAGTACTATTTTACATAAACATTTCTATGAAAACTTATCTAAAACAACTGTGTATTCGAAAAATATGTACACACAGAAAGTCAATATAAAATCAAATTCAGTCTAATCAATATTCTGAAAATTAGCTGTCACGCTGACTCCTGTCAGTATTATTCTTAAATATTGAAGACTTTAAACATAGTTTCCAACGTCCTGCAAACATGAATTTTCTTTTGGCATTAGTTTACTCGCTATTTATTAAATATTCAATAAATTAAATAAATTAAAATTATAATTATTATTTTAACAATTAAAAAAGAAATAAATTAAAACTATAATTATTATTATGTTTTTATATAATTTATTTGTTGTTTAATTAATTATTTCATTTAATTATAATACTGTTCTAGATATCTACAGTAGCATTACATAGTTTCTACGCATCATCATTAAAGGCTTCAAAATTTAAAACCGATCTCATACCTCTTATCATATGTGTCATCTCGACATCGGCAGAATATTTTGCACTAATTGAGTGCAAAATATTTAGATATTGAGTGCAAATAGAGGTAGATACACGCCAAAAAAAGAAAAAAAAAGTGATAAAAGTTGTAAATATATGAACAATGCCATATAGTATTTTGGACGACTAACGTTTAAATATAGAAAAAATTCATATTCGCACACTACAATTTCAAAAATCATAATTATTAACCACCTTACAATGACAGAGGGGATAGTGATATGAGTCTTATTGCTCATAAATCATACAAGCACCTGCATATGCCACAATATCCCTTTATTACTAATGATATTACTGTTGATAATCAAAGTACTACGTATTTATTATACCACAATTTTAGTTTGAATGGTGGGCGACCTAGTGTTTGTTTAAGCGAACTCCCAGCCTGTCAATCACACGCTATTTCATTATTGTATTAAGTTAAGGTACACATAAAATATTACTGAGTGAATTTATGAGTTTAATATTTCACTATGAGAGAATTCACTAACTTCGCTATTCCTAATAAGCTTTGAAGGATGACATGAGATTCAAAGACAACAGTGTAGGAGTCTACAAAATATAGTTTTGGGTAATAGGCACAACCGGAAAGAGTTCAGGTGCAGGACCAACGGCTTTACGTGCTTTCCGAGGCACGGGAGTGTACACACTTCCAACTTCCAGACTCCGGGCTGCTACTGAGAATTTTCTAACAGAAGAACCCAATAACTTTTAATTGGCCCGTCCTGGGAATTGAACCCATGACCTACGGGTCTGCGGCGTTACATCAAGCCACTAGACCCAAGAGGCAGAGACAGACTCGTAGTAGAGTCCAATAAAAATTAGCATAGTCATCAATCCTGATTGTGATTCTATCCAGACAGAAATGACAATATGACAGCACACCAGAATGACGTAAAACCAAATAACAGATAAGATAAACCAAAGACACAGGCATTATTATTATAAGATTGATAAAAATACGATTTTAACTAATCTTTAATTCAATATACTTTAAAGTAACCAACAATAGTCGGACACCTTTTTTGTTTGTATTCATATAGTACCACTTCCGCGAAGTGCACTTTAAAAAATTCAAAAAGACTATAAATTTATTCGCCTGTATTTTTTCCGGTGTCATGGAAAAATTACTTTATGAATTTTAATCAGCTCCTCCAACTTTAGCAGATAAAATAGAATATTCAATGTTTTAACGAAACTTAAAATATTTTATGATTGTCGAATTTAGTGCAACGTTTGCATTACCAAGATGTATTTTTTTTATTTTAATGATAAACTTTTGTTATTTATTTCGAAACTACGTTAAGAAATGTCATCGTTTCTTAAATCAACGCTAATAGTTTATTATAAAAGTAAATGACATAAACAATCCGTTTATATCCTACTTCTGCATGGAGGTTGCCTAACGATATGAAAATCTTAGTAGTGCTTTCCGGATTCCAACCCGTGATCTATTGTTAATATTCATATGTTTTTTTTTTTTTTTTTTTATAGAATAGGAAGGCGGACGAGCATATGGGCCACCTGATGGTAAGTGGTCACCAACGCTCTTAGACATTGGCATTGTAAGAAATGTCAACCATCGCTTACATATCCAATGCGCCACCAACCTTGGGAACTAAGATTTTATGTCCCTTGTGCCTGTAATTACACTGGCTCACTCACCCTTCAAACCGGAACACAACAATATCAAGTATTGCTGTTTTGCGGTAGAATATCTGATGAGTGGGTGGTACCTACCCAGACGAGCTTGCACAAAGCCCTACCACCAGTAGGTTCTACCCACTGAGCCATCTCAGCTTACATTTTAATTAAATCAACTTGCTCCATCGTCATTTTCTTCTCAGATTTTTATAAAAGTATAATATCATTTTTTGTCTACGATACACTAAGTGGAAATCTGGCTCAAAAGCAACCTTAGGACGGACGTAAGATTTGTGCCTTTAAGTCGACTCTCAATTTCACGGTTGACCGTCAATACACTTTCCGTTATCTCTTTTACAATCTATAGCTTATAAAAATTCAGTACAAAACTAGAAAAAAAGCAGTTAAAATTATGTATATTTTGAATGTTAATTCAAATATGTTTAGTTTTTTTATGATTAGGCGAAAATGTGTTCTTTACCTAAAAATAGATTATGAAATTATAAAGTAAAATAATATACAAATTACTATTAGAATACTGCAAAATATACGATAACAACTATTCTGTAAGAACAAACTCGAAACACACCGCGAGCACGATCGTGCACTATTAGAAAATGATATACGATATTCACATTAAACTTTTAAGCGACACTTGAATCGACAAAGCGTATCATCGTGAGTCGGTTTTCAAAATTTCACAAAATACGAAGAGAGTTCTTGTAGAATAAGAACTACAGATGGTCGCACCAATGTATGGTGGTGAACACTTACCCACTCACTAGTTTATTTTCTAAAAATAAATAAATAATAATGCATATTACTCATCACAATATTACATAGATGATAAAAAAGCATGGAGCTAGTACTTGACTTTCAGGCTGTATATATATATCAATAACCTTTTATTTGAAATGTTGGAAAAGAGTAACTACTGAGTTACTTGCCGGTTTTTTTTCGGTAGAATCTACATTCAGAACCAGTAGTAGCTTAACATTAAATATAATTCTGTTAAATGATAATTCAAAAGCCCTTGTAAGAGTATATTGAGATTTGATTTGATTCGAGTCAATAAAAAAGTAAATAAGCCTTACAGGCTTATTTACTTAATAATATCAATATAAATAATAGATATCAATAAATATAGATTATATTTAAGAGAGCCCAAGGCCCAGTGCTGAACGAAGGTTAAAGCCACATAGCAGTTCATTTCGTTCCACACCGCAGTAACAAACAACAAAAAATTATCTCTCCCTTTTGCTAGACATAAATAGTGTCCAAGCACTAAGCACTAAATCTAACCTCTAATCTTCAGTGACATTATCGCTTGAACCTAAGTAAGCAAGTCGGGAAACCACATATCTGTTCTTATATACTTCAGTTTAAAGGCAATAAGTTCATGAGAAATGTTAAAGTATTATCAATACTTTTTGGTATTTTTTTTATTTTATTAGGTAAACGGACAAATGGGTCATCTGATGTTAAGAGGTCACTACCGCCGATATACATCGGCGATGAGAGACTTTTAACGATTCATCGTAGTCACACTGGCTCATTTATCCTTCAAAACGGAACGCAACAATATTAAGTATTGATGTTTAGCGGTAGAATACCTGATGAGTAGGAGGGACCTTCCCAGATGGGCTTGCAAAAAGCCCGTATTTACTAGGTGGTATAGGGTAAAGTAACTGGTAAATGCCTCCATCACTAGGAAAAATTTACCTACTTAAGAAAGTTTTACTCCGATGTGGTTTGGTGTATACACTCGTGACGGATTTTCTCACAATGTTTTTACCACCGAGTACGAAATGGCGTCAACACAAATTAACCATTAATTAATTTAATTTGCACTTTCCAGGATTTGAAGCCGCAATCATTAATTGAGATGCACGTATTCCATTCACTTGGCCATTCCATTAAGCTTAAGAAATTCGACACCAGTTAAATATTCTCATTTCTAGAGAGAAAGTTTCTAAGAAAAATAAAAAATGTCCCTAATTGTCTTCGAATAATAAAATCTAATGGCGGTTTTATTTATGCGTCTAGACAAATAAATCGACCAGACGATTTATAATAGATAAAAAAAATCATTCAACTTTACAAGAATATCTGGGAATATTAAACAATTTTCGTAGAGATTTTCATGTTTCATATATTTAAGGTTTTTATTATAATGGAAGTATTAGTCGATGAGATATAGCCGATCGTTTAAATAGAATAAATACACTATATAGAAGTATTAACTTTAAGATTTAAAGACAGTAAAGTAACAACCTGTAAATGTCCCATACAAAAGGCTTGGAGCTCATTCTCTCACGCTGCTTCAATGCGGTTTGGTGGTTACACATGTGGCAGGATTTCAGTGAAATAAGACACATATGGGTTTCATCAGGACGTTTTAAAATTCAGTTTTGCCTGGTTTTGGACCCGCATTCATCGGTTAGTTAGTATTTTTTTATGCAATGGAAATCTTCAGAAATCTTCTTCCCTTGTGGGGAGGGAACCGAGTTATGCCGGCTGACGTCCTCCCCAGGGCTGTACGGATATAGGATACGTGACCAACTCACGCATCCACGGCCCCAGGGTTACGTTCTGACCACTGTGCTATCTTGATTCATTGGAGCCACTAAAGAAATGAATTAAAAACACAAATTAAGCGCTTGAAAATTCACGTTGAACCTGCAATCCCCGGTTAATATTGACATGTTCGAAGCACTAGGTTTCTAATCTAATGATTCACAGTTTAAAATTAATTCATAATTTCAACATTTTCTTTATACGAGTATATAAATTAATACATCAAAAGATTAGGCCGACTATCATGCGAATCTTATTCATTGTTCATCACTGGGCATCTTACATTGTAAAACCTTTTATCTTAGAACAAAAATATAATATACTCTTCGCCAGTAAAATAATAAATAATAATAAAATATAATTAAATTATTCAGAAATATGACATTAAATTTAATCAGAGCAATGTTGATTGAAATACTATTTTCTATTATATGAAAAATACAAGCGTTGAAACTGGGTCGAGTCTATCTTTTAGACATAAGTCTCTCAATGACTTACGGGCTTAATTAAAAACTTTACTTAGCGAGTGATTAGTTAAACAATCTTGTGTCTTCTTCTTTCAAACTCCACATGAGCCGTTAAGCAACGTATATAAAAAAGGCCGATACGGAGCAAATAATTACCATTATAATGTATCAAGTACACATAATATTGTGTGAGAAAGTAAATCAATATATAGTCTATGCCAATAAATAAGTAGACGTTTTATTATGTAATTCCTAACTGAAAAAACTATTAAAACAATATACATAAATCATATCCCAAAAGAAGCAAGACGTCTCAAAACAGATTTTAGTATATATGTACATAGCTGTGATTCATAGTTAAACCCCCTTTATATTTAGACTATTGACGTCACGATCGTGAATTTAATGTTCTTGTATCTTATGTGCAATCGATACACTTACTTGAATCTACCGTCAACCAACTCAGTGTACTTGTGTTCGAACAGTGTGTGTGTTAATGTAATTGAATTGGTGACGTCATGACATCTCCCATTTATCGACTTGAACAAACATGCCAGACTCTGTCGAAACACGTCAATTTCCGCTTGTGTTTCGTTGTCAATGAACGTATCGTATTCATGACAGTTCGACAAATAAATAAACTTACACACTGTATTCAATTGATAGTGAAATAATAAAAAAAATAAAAGTCTGTAGTTGTCCCACAGCCGGGCTTAGGCCTCTTATTTTCACCAGGCTGCTGCAATTAGCGTTGTTGGATTTTCTCACGATGTATCTATGTCACTATCGAGTAGAAGATAAATAATAAACACAAATAATAAAAAAAAACAGTGGTGCGTGCTCGAGTTTGAACCAGCAATCATCGCTTCAGATTCGCGTTTTCTAGCCCACTTCGGCTCATTAACACATTATCAGATTATTCTTAAGAATACTTAAAACAAAAAAAATACAATAAAGTCAAATATCACGAAGTCAGTTTTCCATTTGTCAAACAGACTACAACTCCATTAAGTAGGTATTTAATTTGTTTCCTGGAACAATTAGTTATTTATTTATGATACTCATAAAAAAATCACCACATAAAACCCTATCTACCGCTATCAACACAACAAAAATAATACAAACAATAGTTAGTATTGTGTTTGAAGGCAGAGTGAGCCGGAGTAACTACTGGCACAAGGAACATGTCTTAGTTCCCAAGGTTGGTGGCGCATTTTCATTTTCAACAAAATTGAATAATTTTCTAAGCCATTTCACAGCCAACATAGAAATAAAACAGGCTCACCCAATAATATTCCAATTTATATATTACGAAATCTCGTCGTCTCTAATTTAATTTATTGCTCGAATCCATTGAATGGAAATTAAATACTAATCATATCTGTGTAACAAGATTAAGCAGTTCAATTTTCTTCACCCTTAATTGATTTATCCGTTATAACATGAATCGCACATTGAACATTTTCATAACAGCAAATTAGAGTCATCTAATTTTGTTCCAACTTTATTATATTCAATTACAAATATTTTGTTAACACATTTACTTTATTATATTATGTGACCGCGGAGTGGATTTCAATTTTTTGACAAAACAGACGTAGATCTTTTTCTTCTGGCATGTTTTAAAAACAACATTATTTCAGGGTGAAATCTTATTATTATTGAAACAAATTATACCCTATTTTACTTCTAGACAAAGTAGATTTC
The DNA here is from genome assembly GCF_905147045.1 of Nymphalis io. Taxonomy (NCBI): domain Eukaryota; kingdom Metazoa; phylum Arthropoda; class Insecta; order Lepidoptera; family Nymphalidae; genus Nymphalis; species Nymphalis io. The sequence continues at coordinate 3,432,972 of NC_065910.1, read as the reverse complement.
TAATGGTGAAAGAATTATTGAAATCAATTCAGTGGTTTCCGATTTTATCTACAAAAAATATATTACACGATAGGAAATCATTAATGTTCGGTTAGAATGATAGCAAGAGGGGAATCCATTTTGTTAAGGTCTATTTGACTAACGAAGTATTTTTTGTCTCTGTTGCACGACTTAGTCTCATTTTTCAAATCTTTTATCTCTTTTCATTCACATTTTCCGGTCTTTGTCGTTTTAATTGACGTCATTTAGAATAGTAAGGCTGTTTTATGGACACAAATGAAACTGTGATTTATCAACGTCAATTAGCTCGTTGGACGGTGTAGAAAAACTGCTCAAAATGCTAATCCAAAAAAAAACATAGAAAATATTCCGTATAAAAAGAACAATACATATACTAATTACCTAATAATACAGTGCGTTCCGGAGAAGGTTTTAGTATATAATATAAGCTGCGCTTCGCATTTTCGCTTTAAATTTAAACGATTGAGATGACAAGTGCGAATTTCATGTTCTTGTTATATTTATAACTAAACTACTTTCCGCTCGCGGCTAAACCGCGCGTATGGGGAGTGGGTGCAGGTATTAGGTAAATTCCTTTAGCCAACTTCTACGGGATTCTCTGTACCCCGGGTGTTCTCTAGACTGAAGGCTAATCGTAGACGTAGTACAGTAATATGCGCATGCGATCCCGTGGCACCCCCTAAGAGACGGAGTGAATACCGCTGCTCTTTAGTGGGTATTACGGTGCACTCGGTACTAATGAGTCCCACATATGTCTCCACTTCATGAGGGAAACGCATAAATGCGTTTTTCCAGTAAGAAAAAAGGGATGGCCGCGAATTTCCTACTAAATTGGTGCAATCTTTAAATTAACTCTTTATACATGCAAATGTACATCGTGTATTGGAAGTATATTGTTGTTTATAATGAATGCAGTGGATAAAAATAAAATACTCACTCAATGTATGTCTCACCTCGTTGTTTTAAATCATCATTAATTATTTATTTTTTATCTTTCTGTTATTGTTACTTATTAGTTAAGTGCAAGAACACTACGCATGCAGTGTTTGCTTTCAAATGGTTTTACATTAAATGTTTCTAGTTTTAGTAAATAATTTATTAAGATATTATTTATGTAACATCCGCTAGCAAATAAATAAATAAATAAATCTATCAGACCCGGGTGTCGGGCAAATAAGATGTTATTGGGTTTTTCTGTCGAAAATTCTCATTTTTTATCTGTCTATCATGTAGATGTATTTCTATTATTAAAATACTTTGAGAATGCAAGAAGTCACAACTCCGAACTTCTTGCATTTTTAATTATAAAATCAGATACAGTCAACTATAAAATCTAGTGAGTCGAGCGGGTAAAATACAATAAACATAACAGCTTTTAGTGTAATTTGTGTTTATAATTCATCTCGTGTCCGGCTGTGAAGGAAACGTAAGTAAGTTTTTATGTCCAATAAAATTGTGACAAATGTGTACCCCTGATTTGACGAGCGTGCTGAAACAAGTCCAAACTTGCTCCATTAGAAGGAAAGAGATCTTTGGTCTGCGAACTGTTATTTTATGTATTTTCGCAGGAGAATAAATGATGATAACAACAAATAAACAAGAATGTCCTTAACTTGTTAAAATTTATAAACCAGAGTATAAAACCTTCAAACAAATTTAGCTGAAATTGGAAATGAGATACTAGAATGTCCTTTTAAAAGATCATTATAAAAACAATTGTGTTTCCATCATAGCGAGAACAGGAACCGAGCTCATTACCATTTTATAAGAAAACACCTATTTTGTTTGAGGAGAATTTTCAAGCCACGATTTCCTATTTCTATTTCATACCTTGAATAGAAACTAGGCCGAGGTAAGTACGCCAGCGACAATTTATACTTTAAATGGAACCGAACCTATTTTCTTAACCTTTTCATATACCGTCTTGGGTTTATTTGATAAAGATAATGAAATTTCAATAATGCCGACATATTCTGTTATATAACGTCTAAGATATATACGATCCGATCGGAAAAGACTCGAGGCAATGGTCGACTATCAGTTCATAGCAAAGTTTTTACTCATTACATATTCTACCGCCAAACAGCAAGACTTGGTATAGTTGTGTTGCGATTGGAACACAATAAGAAGGGTGAATGAACTAGTGTAACTGCAGGTACAAGGGTTTGACATCTTGGTTCCTAAGGTGATGGAGGAATGGTGATGTAAGGAATAGTTAATGAGAATGTCTAGAAGCGGTAGTGATCACTTACCATTAGAGGGGTCCATTTGCCAATCCACCTACATGTTTTATAATAAAAAATACCTAAAATATCGACATATCAAACACTGTTTGTGCAAGCTCGTCTGGGTAGGTACCACCCACTCATCAGATGTTCTACCGCAAAACAGCAGTACTTGGTATTGTTGTGTTCCGGTTTGAAGGGTGAGTGAGCCAGTGTAATTGCAGGCACAAAGAACATAACAACTTAGTTCCCAAGGTCAGTGGCGCATTGGCGATGTAAGCGATCGTTTACATTTCTTACAATGCCAATGTCTATGGGCGTTACCATCAGGTGACCCATAAACTTATCCGCATACCTATTTCTTATTTAAAAAAAAAACACTTTTTTCTTTTTTTCTATCAAAATTTTAATATCACTTGTAAATATATAATAAGATAAATAGCTATATCACAAACTTAGATACAAAAAATACAAATACACGTCACGATTAAATGAAAAGAAAAAAAAGCAAACTAAGATAAACTGAGCTAACTGAGCCTAAATAATTATTTAATAAAAGAAGAAAGATAATTAAATATGTTGTCTGTACAACAGTGTGTCGTTGCAAAAGGTTGATTTGTTTGGCAAATATTATTCATGTGTGTCAGGAGATTTTTTTTCTTATATCTCATTTATTTCTTTTTATATAACAGATGAAACCCAGATTATGCTAACCGAAGCCGTAGCGTCCACAACTTCGTTTGTTTGGCCGTTGAATATGCAGATACAGATTTTGACCATCCTCCCTTTGAAATGCCTCAAAAAAATATATTCAGAACTTGGAAGCTATCTCTGCGCGGAATTGCATTAAAATCCATCCATTTTTTCCTATATATTTTCTTTTATTTACACACATAGACAATATAATTAAAAATATATTATGTATAAAAAAATGACGTTTCCAGAGTGATTCTCATTAAAAAGCTCAAATATATATAGTTCCACAAAATTAACTTTACGTCATTTTAGTTTAAGCTTGTTTTATATTAGTATAAACAGAACATAAGATACGATTATCTTTCGTCATACAAAATATACGAATTTAAGTTAAAACTAGTTCTAAAACTTGTAGATATAAACTAAATTACAGTGTATGTATGTGTGTGTTGTGGCACAAATATTATATTAATTGTAGTTTGGCTCTTACCTCTATCATCAACAGCCAATCATTGTCCACTGCTGAACATAGGCCTCTCCCAAGGTGCGCCAAAGCTCCCTGTCCTCCGCCTTCCGCATCCAGTTAGTGGCCGCCACCTTCTTAAGGTCATCGGTCCACTTGGCTGGAGGGCGCTATACGCTGCGCTTGCCGAACCGCGGTCTCCACTCTAGGACTTACTTACTTACTTATCTTATCTCTAATAGATTGTAAAACAATAGTTGGGGCAGATGGTTCAGAGGCTATAACATGTAAATCGTAGTCTGAAATCTTTCCGATTGTATTGGATTTACCGTCACTTTGAACTACGAGGGTCCAATTAGTATGCACTATATTTTTCCTGCATAAGTGGCAAGTCCCCCTTAAGTATGGCCTCCGTGGCTGAAACGACTGTTTCAGCCACGGAGGGCTAAACAGTAAAAGGGATACATCGTAAAAGCCTAAAGTACATTTACCATATTATCAATTCTTAATAACAAAATACAAAGATTTTCAAATGATTTTCATAACAATTAGTCTCAAAAAGCAATTGTACAGACAATGGACTAAATTTGTTTATAACGACAAGACCTTAAACGTTCAAAAGTATACACCCAAAAATTTTCTCAACTTTTTCAACACTGCAAAGGGCGGCAATAAACAAACTTCACGAGATAATAAGAACAATAAAAGCTTCGAGATTGTTCCCGAGCTTGTCTCGTGTTTAAAAGAGAAATATTTTATCACTTTGTTCCCTCTAAGACTTGGGATATTCTTAAAAAGCACCTCCAACTTAATTTATACAAATCCAAATTAATGGTTTATCATTCTCGACACAGAAAGATTATTATTATCTTTTAATATTGTAAAAATCTTATTTCTAATTTGATTCCATATTTCTCGTTCTTCGGAAAATGTTCTTTATTAAAATTTTTTGAAGACCCTATTGCCTGACATTCTCAGACAATTTACTATGACATTTGGCATTGATTGGTCAAATCATTATAATAATTAGGGAATTCGAGTATAAAATAACTCAAAAAGATGTTATTGAGTAGAATATTTACTTTCTCTTTAAACTCAATTAACTTACTAAGTTAAAAAACTTCATATAATCCTAGACATTTGAAATTGAAATTTCATAAACACTTTTATTTTTTATTTTATTTATTTATTATGAACAAATTATACATATCATAAACAATATATACGATAGTAACTACAATAGTATAAAACTGTGTCGTCGCTACTAACGCCCTCCAATTCGACAGCACATTTATTTATTATTTGTTCATTGCATAGACATAAAAATAAAATTTAATTTAACTTAACAAAATATAATATATACATCTAAATATATATAACTAAAAATTATTTATATAGTAAATTATAAGTATGGGATGGGGTAGGAAGGAAAAATAAGTTAGGTCAATGTTATAATAATCGTTTTAGTAATAATTCAGTTTCATCATAGCCCAAATTGAGAAGCCAGTTGGTCATTTGCATTTTATGTTGTAAGTGAGTAAATATTGATCTTCTTATTTATTCTCTTATATAGAATCGAGCTCAAGTAATTGTGTTGTTGACTTGTTATTGCTGATTTCAATGGAATGGTCCGGCAAACCCAATCACTTTTGCGTTTGTTAGATGCAAACTTAGTATTATAGGGAATATATTTATGTTTCCGTAGAATTGTTTGCAGTATATACAGTTGCCGCACTGTAAGAACTTTATAGGATTTATATAGTTCAACTGTAGGGAAACAGATAGGCTGAGACATCATAATTATATAAAAATATATATTTTTAAAGTCTGGAAACAAACAGATGCCCTAAGATATCTAAATACATTCATTATTTTTCGATACGTGAGATTACAGATTGAATGTGATCATTCCAATTGAGACCCTCATCTATCGTTACTCCGAGATACTTAATGGTCTTAGTGCGAGAGATTTTGTTACAGTTGCAAGGAACAGTAACCTGGTAATTAGAACAATTATGAGCGACTATAGGAAATGACATAGCCGGTAAAGTATAGCTGGAGCCAAAAGTCATATAATGCGTTTTATCTATATTAAGAGTCAATCAGTTACAGGACAGCCAGTTCATTACGATAGCAAGGGCCAATTCTGCCTTATTTCGAGCATCTGACCAATTTTTAACTTGGACAATTAGTGAGGTATCGTCGGCATATGTTATAATTTTGCAGTTTGGTAATTCAAGCCCGCACAGATCATTTATGTAGACTAAGAATAAAGTCGGCCCAAGTACGCTGCCTTGAGGAACACCATAGAAAAGATCTTCCTCATTACTTACTTGATTATTTACAGAGACATTGAGTCTATTCGATAAGATAACTTTCAAAGATACTTAAGGCCAATCCTCTGACACCAATTCCATCCAATTTCTGTAGTAATAAAGGTATAGAAACGGTGTCGAATGCCTTCGATAAGTCCAGAAAAATGCCAATGGTGTTTTTATTATCATAAATGTTTTGAACCGTGTCGTTAATCATGCTCATAACGGCATCTTCCGTGGATCTGCTAGTTCTGAACCCGTATTGATTATTAGCCAATATGGCGAAATTGAAAAATCCGACTGGATGTGGAAGGCGGAGGATCGGGAGCTTTGGCGCACCTTGGGAGAGGCCTATGTCCAGCAGTGGATTACGAAAGGCTGTTGATTGATGGCGAAATTGCTTAAATAAGAGATAAGCCTACGATTAAGGACCTTTTCCAGTACTTTCGAAAAAGTGGTCAGGACCGAAATGGGTCTGTAGTTATTGACATTGTCCTTCGCTCCTTTCATATGAATAGGGTAGAAGATCCTTTAGTCAGGCAAAGAAAAAAATATGTGCAAAGGGGTAAAAATAGGTTAAGAAGTTTTCACAATAGATGTTATAATGCCGTCTCAACCCACCCACAGTTATTTTTAGGCCGAAAATAATAGATCTGATTTCGGCTTCATCGACGTTATCTAAAACCATTGAGTTAGACATAGGAAGAAGATATGGGCTATACTTACAATACTGCTGTGGAACTATTGTACTGGAAGCCAAATTTTTCCCATTATTAGTAAAAAATTTGTTAACTTAGTTTAGGACACTAATTGGATCAGAGCATGCCTTTAACAAGTCATCAGAGGTCTTTGATATTTTGTCAGGTAGATTACCATATAATTTGACCAATTTCCAAGTATTTTTGTTGCTTTTCCTAGCTTTCTCAAATTCGTTGCATTCGTATTCGTACCTAATTTTTTTTAATAAATTATTGCAGAAGTTTTTGTGACGGATGTACCTTTTTTTTTAAAATAGTATTGTCTGGATTTTTTTTACTTTTTTTATAAAGTTTATCAAGATTGCGAATGCAACGAAGTAATCCAGGGGTAATCAAAGGTTTGATTATTCTTTTCTTACTAGAAACAAGAATAAGACGCGTGTGATTTTTAACGATGAAAGACTGTTTTCACAAGTTGCGTGGCCGATTTTTGCAGATCAGTTGAATTAGAGATGGCCGAAAAATCACAGATTGCAAGGTCAGCAACGATAGCGACCTCATTGACACGAATATAACTACCAGCGGATTTAGTAGGTTTCAGTTTAAAGTCACAGTAAAAAATAACCGGAACATGATCTGTAAAAGGAGCGTCAAACATAACAGTGGTGGTGTTTTTGTTACTTCTTAGGATGACATGATCAAGACATTTTTTATTTCTAGTTGAAGTTACAAATGCAGGCAGCATTCCGTGGATGGCAGAGATGTTAAGGTTAATAAGATTAATCTTCCATACGAGGATCCTTAATAGCTGGGTTAATATTAATGTTTATATCTCCAATGATTTCTGCAGTTTTAAGGCTCGATAAACTAAGTGGGACTTTATCAAGACTGTCAATAAATGAAGAAATGTTGTAGAAAGAAGGTGAGCGGTAAATGGCTACTAGAATATCAGAACGGAATTTTAAAACTAGACAGTTAGCTTCCGCAAAAAAAAACTCCTCAACACGACAATCTAAACAGCTTCTGAAATATACAACGACGCCATCATTTTGGTTAGTGTACTGTGACTTAAAAGAACTGAAACCCGGTAACATAGGTAAGACTGACACCTTTCTTAACCAACATTCAGATAAAATAAGCACGTCAACCTGGTTGTTCAATCTATTTAGCAAAACCAAAATTTTTAATTAACATTAAATGTTGAAGATTCTTTTGTTTCTCATTCTAGTTTCTTAATTTGATCAATAATTGAATCATATTTCTGTGACAAAAAATCAACAGACGCCTGTATTTCGTTATTTAGTCTCAAGATTTCATCCACCGCTGAGGATATTTTCTCAATTTTTTTTAATTCTGGCCATGTTTAAAAGATTCTAATATGTCCTTTCTTTCACGCATGAAAGAGGCAAATCATTCGCCAACATCGTCATAACGTCGCCGCTTATGACGGTAAGTGTTATTTGGTGCTTGGGAAACAATTTCTTGAGACGCCTTTTTATTAGGATTAATTCCGGAGAGTCTGAGCAGAAGCCGATGAAGCTGGAGGTGGAGTTCGCTTTAGTGGCATGGTTGTTGTTAAATAAAAAGTTCCCAAATATATATATATATATATATATATATATATATATATATATATATATATATATATATATATATATATATATATATATATATATATATATATATATATATATATATATAAATTCTACTAGGAGTTGGATTTAAACTCGGAACAGTTAGAAGTTAGCGAGGGCACAATCCGTCGCACGCCTTACAAAGCCGTCCTCCACTAGATCTTCGTGTGGAATATACGCTATTAGTTCATATTCATTATATAACAGTAAAATTGGTGAAGTGCCGGGTCATTGAACTCTTGAATCCGTTGAACACAAACTGTTGAGTTTTGCAAACCTGGCCGTTATATTATTCACTATTTAAGAATTTAGCACAGTATTATTTATGCAGACTTTAATAAACTTTACACTATTTTGCCACTGATTACTTTAGTTTTATACCAGTGAAACATATATACGAAAATATGCACTTTTTATATTATTACTAAGATTATTTGAGCGGAGCAACAAAAGATACGTTTTCACTTGTCGAGTACCACGAGCGGGGGAACCTTAACCCTCTCAAAAATAATCATCAATAGTGCTAATCCATTCATATACTCTTTGAAATTTAATTTATTTATTTGTTGAAACTATTTACAGACATAAAGACATAAAATAAAAAGAACAAAATACACATTACAAATTTAAAGCAAAAACACGCCGTCTAAGAGATTGTCCTGTGGCATTGTACCCAAGGCGCTGGCACTATTGCCACTCTGCACCGCTAGACTCAGCCTTTGGGCTAAATAAGCGTCAGCACTTGGGTCGCCAGAAGTAAATATATAATAAAATAAAAAATAATATAGAATTTAATAATAATAAAAAAAAGCATTGAAAAAATTTAAATTAATCTCTTGTTGTTGAACAATAGTGTTTTTATTCGTTGAAAAACATTTTCTACTTATTTGTTGTTAAGAAAGAAATAAAGAAAAATATAAATATAAGTATATTAAATAATATATATACAAAGACAATTAGATAGGATTACAAGATATAAATAATTAAAAATATATTAAACTTCTGAACTATCTCCATGCAAAGTTCATAGGAATAAGGGATTATCTTCATAATTCATCAAACAATGTTGGAACTTTGTCGCAATCATACTAATTTAAGTCACACAAATTTATTCAACTAGTTCCAATCTATTAGCTCGCAACTTCCAAATCCTTAAAGAGACAAAAGACCGGTTCACACAATCAAATTTTAGGAAGCTATCTGTTTTGATAAGACATCGTTCCATTGGTATTCTGATCACGTACGACCGTTCGAGATCTAACTAAAGGACTTAACACACTTATCGGGTATTCCGTTATTAGTTTTTACCCTCGTTTCCGAAGTAATGTGGAGGCCTCAGATGTATGAACTGAATGGTATTAGTTTCGATATTATTCGATAGTATTTGAGTTTCTATCGATAATTGAGTTGGCCTCGTGGCTAGTACAGTTGAATCTTAACCGAAGATTACAGGTTAATTTTTTTATTTTATTAAGTAGACAGACTGGCAAGTAGGCCGCTCATGGTCATGAGTGGTCACCACTGCATATAGACATTAGCGCTGTAAGAAATATTAACCGTTCCTTACATAGCTAGTACACTATTAACCTTGGAAACTAAGACGTTATTTCCCTTGTGCTTGTATTTACACTGACTCACCCAAACCGGTACTAAATATTCCTGTTTGGCAGTAAATTATGTGATGAGTGGCTTGGTACCCACCAAGAAGGGCTTGCACAAAGCAATCATCATCATCATCATATCAGCCGAAAGACGTCCACTGCTGGACAAAGGCCTCCCCCAAGGATTTCCACGTTTGCCGGTCTTGCGCTGGAATATACACCAGAGAACGGGCAGCAGCGTCTCTCTGAGACCTATGACTAATTTCCTGCGATCGCCAACCCGTCTGCCAAGCGTGGCGATTATGGCATAACCCCCCAAATGATTCGCGCACAAAGCAATACCACCAAGTAAATAAGTTTAATGTGCTTCATATGTGTTTATAATATATTCATCCCGTGTTCGATGATGAAGGAAAATATATTGAGGAAACCTGGTTGTGTCCAATTTATTTCATCAAGAGGAGAGGTAGCCGAAATTGTTGAAAATTTATATCATAGTTAAATGTGCACCTACAAAAGTAAGCTGTATGAACTCACTTTGTATCCCAGTCGTGCACTGAAACTTTTGTTGATACGCTTTTTGACGCGTCCAAACACACATATAATATTTGTTATATTTTCCTTATTTATATATATATTTATTTGTTACACTATCTCATCTAAATACTCAGTCGATAATCCTGAAAATTCTCATACAAATTGTGTGGAGTATAGAAAAAGTCGAAGAATACCTAACGGTTGCCTCTCTTCTACTCACACGAGGTCAAAAAAGTGCGAAAAATAGAAATTGTGAAAGTCAATACACTCGAGAATTTCATGATCATATTTAGCAGACTTTTGATTTTGTTCTTTAAGAACAGCTCCACTGTTTTCTTATGAAAAACCGACAAAACATAAACGCATGATATAAAGTAAAAATATTTAAAATTAAAAAAAAAATCTTATATTTGATGTAAATAATATATATTTTGCTTTTTATAAAAAACTTACAAATTCACAGGTAGCATTCATTCACACATAGTATTTTGGATATTTGTATAATTACTCCTTAACCCTTTCTGAATATTCTAGATGAAAAATAATCAGATTTGTGTCCATGGTATGGTCGTTTTAAATATTGCATTTCCTTGGAAATGTGAAAATACCCTCATAATGCCAATAAAAGCAATTCATCGTGTCTGTCTTGTCAGTCGGTAATCCTTTTGCCCTTAAAGGGATAAATATATTGGCCCATAAAAGCCTACATAATTGCTATTTAAATCTTATCACTTACAGAAGAATTTAAGGTTTTGCCTCTTCCTAAGTAGATGCTCACGATTTATTTGCATTCTTTCGTGAAAAGTAAATTACCTTTTATAATTTATCAAAGTTTTCGCCACCTATGTTTATCCTCGCCTTAAGTAATAAAAAAAAATGTCTATGTATTTCTTCGTGGCTAACCACGAGTTTATATAGACAAACAACTCTCACATTGAATTGATGCGTTATAATTGGTCGAGACCTTGAATAATCAATGATCAATGGTATTCATAGATCGATGTTATAATCGGAACTTTAAAAGTAAAGTGAAACTGAATATCTAAATAGTTAAGTGAATAGTATTGTATTAATATAAATAAATAAAATTAAAGTGGAATAAAATACCATTGATTTAAAAAATTACTGCCTCAGTAACAGTCTGTGAATGTCCCATTGCTGGGCTAAGGCCTCCTCTCCCTTTTTGAGGAGAAGGTTTTGGAGCTTATTCCACCACGCTGCACCAATGTGGGTTGGTGGAATACACATGTGGCAAAATTTCAGTGAAATTAGTCACATGCAGGTTTTCTCACAATGTTTTCGTCACCGCCAAGCACAAGATGAATTATAATCACAAATAAAGCACATGAAAATTCAGTGGTGCATGCCCGGGTCTGAACCCACGATCATCGGTTACGATTTACGCGCTCTTATACTAGGCCAACTCGGTTGCCAACGTATTAACATATGTAAACATACAATTATGACACTATTGTTTTTTATACACTGATAACTTAAATCTCATTACATCCCATTTTTTATTGCTTAAATATTTTTATGATCTACACTTTGATTGACTGCCTCGTTAGTCTAGTGGCTTCATGTAAGACCGCAGATCCGGTCCTGGGTTCAATTCCCAGGTCGGGCCAATAAAAAGTTATTGCTTTTTTCTGTTAGAAAATTTTCAGTAGCCTCCCGGAATCTGGAAGTTGGAAGTGTGTACACTCCCGTGCCTCGGAAAGCACGTCATGCCGGTGGTATTGTGCCTGAACTCTTTCCGGTCGTGTCGGATTGCCGTCCCATCAGATTTTGAGGGTGAGGGAAGGGGGAGTGCACCATTATAATATCTCCTGCGCAATTGGTTTATCTCTCTTGAGATTGGCCGCCGTGGCCGAAATCGTTCTGGAGGACATTATTTTTATGATCTACCTATGTAATTAATGTTTTGACGTCTCGGTTACACAACGAACGTTACGAAATTGATTGTAATATTTTTAAATGTCAACGATGGCAATATTATCAGTTACATATATTTTTAACATATATACGTTAAATAGTTATTATTATGTCATTTTCATAACAATTATTTTCATTAAAAATATTGTATATACGTTTGTATTAATGAAAGTTATAAATAGCTACTGTACAAACCATGACCGCGGAATGGTTGCAAGAATACTCTCTGTTGATTGGCAATTCGGATTCTCAGGCGGAAAAATGAATACTACGTGTCTAACCAGTGAAAGCAATGAGAATGATTAATTTATATGTATTCGATTGTTATCACTACTACTCTATGGTCTAAGAATGCCAACTGCAATTGTTTAAAGATGCAAAAATCATCTCCAATTCCAAAAATTTGAAACAAATGTTTGCAGCGTTTGTTTCGTTCGTCATTTACTGCGGTAGCTTTCCACTATCCCTGTTTTCCTGAAATAATCTTATTTGTTATATTTATATAATAAACATAATTATAGTGGTATTTTATTTAATTTGTATATAAGCTTAAATTGAAAGTAAATACAAAATGTAAATATATGGAATATCCATTCTACATACTATGATTATTTATTTATTGCTCAAGCTCTTCGTTTGTGGAACTTGTTATCTCTCAAAGCAAGAAGTGCAGTTACTTGCTTCATTAAAAAAATGGGGCCGGTAATTTAATGAAAATCGATAAATAAATATGGAGTAATATAAATAAGAACGTAGTTATTTTATAAAATAAATTTATTTTCCTCATAATTATAATAATATTTAGCAATTAAATTCTAAACAATCTCCTACCGAATGTATCAATTCCTTGAGACTTAATTTATAAAAAAAAAGAAAAGCACGCGATCACTACTACTTTTTGGCGCAAACTTTGAGTACTTCGGACATACAATTGCGGTGTCAAGGGCTATTTCACGTTTTGGTAGGTTTTTAATTAAGTAATTAATGTTATTGTTGATTGTTATTTGTTTATTTTGAATTATAAAGTCGGATAGTTTATATATTATTTTACAGTACATAAATATAAATACGTATACTATACGCGCCAAAAAAATGTTGCAAGTGTTAAAATTATTATTTATTAAATAACGTCTCTCGTCAGCTACAACACACATGCTGTTTTATTAAAGTTCATTCAAATATAATTTGAGTTATAATATTCAACTTACATAATACCGAATATTGCACAAAGAGAATTCAAGATTTTTTTTCGCAACAGCTTAAATTTTTAATCCATTACTCTGTACTTAGTAACGCTTTGGACGACTCAAGCCAAAATATACATTAGTGTTTGTGAAATATAATAAAAAAAAATTGTAATTATGCCTATCATATATAATTCTTCTAAACGTGTGTATGTCACTGAATTCCTTCCAAATGTTATTGTGTGTATTTGAGTGGGAGACTGGATGGCTTAAATGGATGGAACTGGTAGAAGGCGCTGCTATCAGATTCAGTTCTTTTTTTGACAAAAATAAATATAACTTAACTATTTTCTAATAATAACTATTTTCTACCTGTACGATTTGGGGACGGAAAGTCTATACTACATATATACTTAGTAGTGGTAAGCCTTCGCGCAAGCCTATCTGAGTAGATACCACCAACTCATCATGTATTCTATCTCTAAACAGCACTTCTCGTTATTGCTATGTTTCGCTTAAAAGGGTAGGTGTGAGATAGTTGTCATGCAATACGCCCACTCTCGGCATTTCGTGGACAGCGGTCACAGTGACCGGGCGTGTCGCAAGCACAGGACATAGCTTTTTAATTCCTAAGGTTGGTGACTTATTTGCCAGTCCACCAATCTAATATATGTATATTAAACAATAAATTTCTTTCACCTGAGATGTTTCTATCCGAACTGGTTTTTTTTTGACTGCCTCGTTCATCTAGTCTAGTGGTCTAGTCTCTCTCAAAGACAATTTTCAGAGACACAAGTAAAAAAATAAAGTCTTTATGAGTTTTTCAGTTAAGATATAAGCTAGCCACTACAACAACACCATCATACCACTAACAATACACCAACGGAGTAGTCAAGCTATTCGTTAAATATAGAAACCGAGGGTAAAGTATGTATAGAAAAGAAAATGGCAAGAATAATGGAAAATCGGTTACTTCGAATAAAACAGAACCAATAAATTCGTCTGTAGGAACTCGAGATGGAAAGTTTTGAAGATAAACAAAAAACTGGAAGTAAGTCAAACTGAACAGATGGAGGCGACAAAACGAAGACATAGTTTCTTTGAGGTTTGTGGAGATAAAATCTACGAAAGAAACTTTATGAATTCTTTAAAATTGTATATAAAGAATATTTATTATTAAAATTTAATTAAAATACGTGTATCGTATATAAAGACTTCTTCAAATTCATAGTTGAAATATACTATATATTCTTTATATAATTGTAAATTAAACTTTGGTGCCTACAGTAAGTACAGTAACAGCCTGTTAATGTCCCACTGCTGGGCTAAGGCCTCCTCTCCCTTTTTGAGGAGAAAGTTTGGAGCTTATTCCACCACACTGCTCCAATGCGGGTTGATGGAATACACATGTGACAGAATTTCAGTGAAATTAGACACATGAGGTTTCCTCACGCTGTTTTCCTTCACCGTCAAACACGAGATGAATTATAAGTGTGAGATGAAGTATAAGTGCTTGCCCGGGTTTGAACTCACGATCATCGGTTTCTTACCACTGGGCCATCTCGGCTTATTTTGGTGCTTAATTACGAAAAACTACTTTCACGGAATCAATATATTAATAATTATCTTGTACCTTATGACTGTATTACTTATGGTAGGGCTTTGCGCAAACCCATCTGAGTAGATTCATCGGATATTCTACCGCCAAAGAGCTATATTTAGTATTGTTGTGTTCCGATTTGAAGGATGAGAGAGCCAGTGTAGCTTTAGCGCATTGGCAATATAAGGAATGATTAATATTTCTTACATTGTCGATGTATATAAGCGACGGAGACCATTTACAAAAAAAACAATAATTCTCTAAATAAAATATTTAAAAAATGATTCAGATGGGAACGACTATTTTATAAGTATTAATGTTACTTATTACGTGTTATTCAAAGTAGTTTTTCTAATCCATTTGTGATAAACATTAAAAATAATATATTAAATGTATGAAATATTATTATCATTGTTATAAATATCGTGTAAGTTAATTAAATTAAATACATTTAAAGTATTAACAACTCAACAATTTTAATACTTAAAACACAAAATATTTACAAATGTCAACCTCCATATTAATCCAGTTGTAAATATCGGTTTACCTGTACATTCATAACGGTAAACCAATTCTATTAGAAATTATAATTAAATTTGGTATTATATTCATATCATCATCATAGCGCAATAATGAAAAGGTAAAAAATTCTCTTCATGTTTTTTTTCTTTTCTGGCGTGTCCGACTCTATTTATGCCAAAATATTATGCCAATGTCACATATGAAAGAGATGACAGATATAATATGTGTTAACAAGTACCACATAGGCGCCCAGCTGTTGTGGCATATAATAACTACTCCCAATGATATTTATCTCTGTGATTTATTTACCTTTACCTTATTATGTCTATAATTCATTATTAATAATTTCGTTAATCATCATATTATCAAATCACGTTGTAAACCATAATTTATTAGTTCATAAACTGACTTCCGATTATTTTCGTATAAAGTGGGTAGGACATGCCATAGCAGCACATTCGTGTTAAGAATTCGTGGCAACACGTTACGCTGTCTATTATAAATTAAGGGTAATAATTGGACTGCATTTCATAAAGGCCCCCAGTGTTATCATATGAGATTATTTGGTTTCAAATTTCGAAGCATTTAATGTTGATGAATGTAGGAACTATGTAATACTACAGAAGATATTTAAACCAATTATGTTTAAATGTAATAATTAATTGAAAACAGATTATTAATATATAAACACAATTACATTTATAATTTTAATTTATTTCTTGCAATAAATTTAATTAAATATTTAATAATTTGTGAGTAAATTACTCTCCATGTTCAATATTTGATATTAATGGCAATGTCGCTGTATTAGACAATTGTAAAAATGGATTTTAAACATAGACTATACATTCCACTGTTTGATTTTTTTATATAAGAGCTCTTACGTAATAAAAAAAATACTGAAGACTAATAAGAGAACCTGAATCACGCTCTCAATATTTTCTCTGTTTATTTATTTGAAAAGGCGCATCTAATGTACATAGTAAAACAGAAGGTGAGCCAGGATAGCGAAAGAAGTGTTGTGTTGTTATAAACAATATTCATTAAAGAGGCAGAGTAACCACCCTGTTCAAGTTCAACAATAATTATGATTGTTCATTGTAAATACATCGCTTTCTATACAAAAGTTAAATCATTATAATGTCGGTTGTAATTTAGTTGTAAAAATCATATCACGAAGTTAAATAACATTAAAACAAAATTTATAATCAAATTAACTTCAATAAATATTAGGTTATTCTAAATTATATACGCGTTGGTCGTAGCGTTGAGTTTAACAATAGATATGACACTTGAATCTAGTAGCACCTTGTATATGCAAAACACTAATGTTATACGTGCTAAAACTGTCTAGTTAATTGCCAAAAAATTTTTATTAAAATACAATTTTAGCTAAAAAAACTGATAATAATATTCTAAGAAAAAAAAACTATTACAAAATTATTAATAAGATTACTTATATATACATATAAATTACTGCTATAGTTAACTTCTATCCTTTAGCTAGTGTACGATACACTGAACTGTCAAATCAATAAGAGCAATATGAGTTGGTATTTATACAAACATTTTTATATGCAAAATAAACATTGCCGTTCAAACACAATTAAGTCAACGAGTCGCTGGAAAATACAAAACGAAGTGAATGCTTAAGAAAATGCGTGGGAGAAATGGTGCGGACAAGCAATAAGCTGAAAGAGATTGCTATGCCATCGTTTTTCCATTTGCAATTGTGGGGTATTGCGGAATACCGCATAATCTCTGGCTTTAGTGGAAGCAAGTATATTGAGGGATTCTTTTCATAAAATTTGGTAAAGTATTAATATAAATTTAAATAAAATAAATATATATATAATACAAATAGAAAATACTGCTAGCATTCCTGCTAACACTCCACGCAGTCATGATTTGTACAGATGGATTTTAATTTTTATATACTCAATGCTTATTTAAATGTAAATAAATAATAAATTATAAGTTAAAGAAATACTCTTAATGAATAAACATATATTAAACCGTACAAAACTATTTGGATAATATAAGAGCTTGGGAGTATATTCATAATTCCATACGAGATACATATTAAAATGTATATTAATTGTAACTTCTGAATTTCTTGACGGTTCTTCTCAGTAGAATCTACATTTCCAACCAGTGGTAGCTTGACATCAAATGTTAACTTTACAAGTATACATTTCTCAATTCCTATTCGAATAAAGTTTTTGTGGTTTGTATTATTAAAGATATCATTTTATTTCCAGAAGGAACATGGATGGAGAGGTTCAGATCAAATTTATTACTCATAAATGTTGTCGTCTCTTTTTAATAGAAGAATTTGGAGTTTATCGATGATGGTACCATATAGTTTACAGTTTTTGCGCAAACTGACAGAGAAAGATAACATTTTTAAAACCATGACAATGGATTTCAAATTAAACAATTTTAAAGTAATTCCTGACGCCGATACACGCACAAACAAAAAAAAACACACACACACACACACAACAAACTTAACATCATATAGTAGTATTTAACATATTGTATTCTTAATAAGAGATAAAATAATTTAGAAAATAGCTCCTATCACAGGTATATATCACATGTTCAAAAGGATAAAGGATAAGGTTCAATCCAGTACCAGTAACAGCTTGTTAATGTCCCACTGCTGGGCTAAGGCCTCCTCTCCCTTTTTGGGGAGAAGGTTTGGAGCTTATTCCACCACGCTGCTCCAATGCGGGTTGGTGGAATACACATGTGTCAGAATTTCGATGAAATTAGACACATGCAGGTTTCCTTACGATGTTTTCCTTCACCGAAAAGCACGAGATGAATTATAAACAGAAATTAAGCACATGAAAATTCAGAGGTGCTTGCCCGGGTTTGAACCTACGTTTATGGGTTAAGATTCACGCGTTCTTACCACTAGGCCATCTCGACTTTTCAAAGATTCAATTGTGACCCCCAATTTTGTATTATATATTTTGTTTTACAGAAATGTAATACCCTTTTTTTCTTATATAGGTACTTCACAAATACTTGTTCAGTGAAGAATAAAAAAAATATATAAATATATATTTAAATATATATATAATTATGTATTTGATATTGGGAACTTATAATAACTTTTCAAGTAACTAAAGTTTAAAACTAAACTCTAAAACGAAATATATATTTATAGTAATAGTTTTCAGGACTTCTAATAGTTCATTTAAGTCAGAAACGGATTTGAATGATAGCTACAATCAAAACAATAATATAATTTCAAGCACAACCATGCTAAGTACTGCTGTTTGGAGGTAGAATATAATCAGTGGGTGTTACATACCCAGTCGGTCTTAAACATACCCTACCACCAAGTGAAGTTAAAGTGTTCGTACTCTCGTGGTCTGGATTTAAACCAACAATATTCAGTTAAGATTCACGTGCCCACCATTGGCCCAAAACAGCAACTTGATATTGGCGTACAAAAACATTAAGGATGTTTTCCAAACCACATCTCATAATATAAAATTACACTTATACCTGATAACAATAGAATTTAATATCAATCAGATTAGATTATTTTCTGATAGAGAATAAACATAAATATTATCTATAATATTCTATATAATTATGTTCTCCGATGCTAATGAGTCCTCTGGGGTAAGTCAAAAGATACGTAGTTATATATTTAAAGTTAACGCTTAATTTTGAAAGCACAATTCGTTAATGACATACCCCGATATAGCCCTGAGCACATTTGTGTATTTGCCTAAATTCAATTACATAAATTATACTAAAAATAAAATCAAAAACATTTGCAAATAATGTCTTCAAAGATAAAATATTATCCACATTAAATGTTTGACAAAATCATTATATAAGCTTGACAGTAGAACACCCACGTCAAAATAATTCTACTTTAGAAATTTATATCTCCAGAGGACCGCTTTTATAATCCGAGCAAGATAAGATCTTTAATAACTTCTATCCTTTATTTGCTTGCCGTATTATAATGATAAGGATATAAATTAAATATACCAAAGGAAATAACCAAGATGGCTCATTTAATCGAACGATCAGACCTTGAACAAAGGCCTCGAGTGTCTCTTGGCAAATTAAGTTTTTTCTAATGCTCACATTTTGTTCACTACGATCAATGAAGGATAACAAACAGCAAAATCAGCAGCACAGGGTGTTGGTTCGGCAGAGGTGACATGAGGCACCCCCCGCGTCCTGGTCTAAAAAGATGCCTGTGAGGGCGGAACCCTGCGACGTGGATGCGTAAGGTAGGAGCCTCGCGTGTCCTGTTTTAGAAGGCTCTGAATAAGACAGCAGCTGGAATGGCTTCTCGCTACCGTATGCACTAGAAAGTGATTCGGGGGGTGATATCGCAGTGGTTTCAGTGGTTAGGAATCCCACATAACACGGTTTCACCTCGCACCTAAACCACGGGTAATCGAATCAATGATATTGACACGCAAACAAACAAACATTCGTTTTAATATACGAGAATATAAATTAATGATTTGTATCTACAATCACTGCTCATATAATAATTTAAATATCATAATTAAAATAATTGTTTAAAATAATTATGTTACTGTTACGTGTGTCCTCATTTATTCTCTTTATAAATACGTCTGTCAGTCCAACGGTCACGTAAAGACTACCTTTTTATAAATTTATAATCCATTGTCGGAAAATCTCAGGATAACGAGTTTTAAAGGCTTTGTATAAAACTGGTGTATACTGACGTATTAATAATGAAAATTCATATAGAAATTATATGTTTTTTTATTATTAATTATGTAGACAAATCTGGCAAATCGGTATGGTAAATGGTCATCACCGCCGATTGATATATACTTTAAGAAACATCGTCAATACACCACCGACTTTTGGACCTAAGATTTTATATCCTGTGAAAAGCCCTGTCTACGGAATGTAGATTCAATAGAAACAGAAGAAGAACCGGCAAGAAACTTGGCAGTCATTTTTTTTACAAATTCAAAATTAATAAGCTGTGGCGAATACATGGAAATTTTAATCTTCTTATGTATATATTATGTATAATCTATAAACAAATAAATAAAATTAAAGTTTTTATCTCCGTTTTATTAATGGCTACTATCACTAATACCTAATTTAAATATTACATGTATATACTTCAAATAGGCGTATAATGTACGTTAAAATGGCAGATTTGAAAGTATTTTCATCACAAACTGAATTCTGATTCAATTATTGACATATTATAACACATTTTTTACATAAATAAAAGTTGAACTTGCAATTTTTACATCGCCAGGTAACCCGTACCATTGCACTATTGTCGCTTCGTGTACGTACAGTAACAGCCTGTAAATGTCCCACTGCTGGGCTAAGGCCTCCTCTCCCTTTTTGAGGAGAAGGTTTTTGGAGCTTATTCCACCACGCTGCTCCAATGCGGGTTGGTAGAATACACAAGTGACATAATTTCAATGAAATTAGACACATTCAGGTTTCCTCAAGATGTTTTTCTTAACCGTCAAGCACGAGATGAATTATAATCACAAATTAAGCACATGAAAATTCAGTGGTGCTTGCCCGGGTTCGAACCTCATCACACCACGATCATCGATTAAGATTTACGCGTTCTAACCACTAGGCCATCTCGGCTCTCTTTGTTCTTCTTCGTGTACGTATAATTGCGTTAATATTTGTTTTTTGTTCCAAATATATAAATAGATGTAATATAACCTACAACAGTACTAATGTAACGAAATTATATCCAATGCATGCAACAAAAGTTTTAACACACGAATATCCATAGCTTCTAACGCGTTAAACCTAAAGTAAAAGTAAATAACAGTCTCTAACTGTTCATTTGCTGGACAAAGGCTTCTCCTGTTACGCCGGACACTGCTTCACTGCGGATTAAACATATATATATATATGACACTGAATTTCTTTCAACCCAGGTCTTTTTTTCTTCACAATAATGATCAGACACGTTTTAAGCGCTTTAGCACTTGAAATTCAGCGATGCTTGCTTGAATTAATGGTAAGAACTTTTTTATAATATAAAACCTTGACAGCACCCAGGGATAAATTAAAGGAATACGTTGACCTGAAGTACCTCAGTGGCTAAAACACGTTAATTTTAAGTAAAGATTACGGGTTCAAACCCAAGCAAGCACCACTGAGTGTTCATGTGCTTAATTTGGTTTGTTCCTCAAGAGGGGAGAAATACTTTGCCCCGCAGTGGAATTCTTTAATGATATCAATCATAGAATCATAGAATAGTCATTTTAAACGGCAAAAAAGAGAAAAATTCTAGAGCACTATCGAATTACTAATCTGCGTGCCGTCTAGTAGAACTATTGTTCCTATCTTTTTCCTAGAATTCAGGCTAATGGATGCTATTGTTTTACCTAGAAGGATAGGTCAAAACTATTTTTTATTGCAATATCGGTCTTATGTCTAAGAAATAAGAACTTTACTGGATTTAGTTCAAGTTTACTCTTAAAAGGGTTATTCCTGAGTAAATAAAATAAGCAGAATCAGTAAAGAACGCGTAATTCTCTTAGTCATTAATTAAAGCGGTTTAAGTTATAGAAATGTATGATTTGTGATGTTTAGCCTTGAAAAGCGTAACACGAACACTGTAACAGACCGAGTTACTGTCGCTTATATAATATTAATAAATAATTAGTGTAAATTTATATTAGCTACATTTTAGGTAGGTAGGCTAGGTAGGGCTTTGTGCAAGCTCCGGGTAGGTATCACCCACTCATCAGATATTCTACTGCAAAACAGCAGTACTTAGTATCGTTGTGTTCCGGTTTGAAGGGTGAGTGAACCAGTGTAATTACAGACACAAGGGACATAACACCTTAGCTCCCAAGGTTGGCGGCGCATCGGCGATGTAAGCGATGGTTAACATTTCATACAATGTCAATGTCTATAGGCGTTGGTGACCACATACCATCACGTGGCCCGTATGCTCGTCCACCTACCTATTCTGTACTTTGAACGTATTTATTTTTGAGGTATTGATTTGAAACTCTACATGCTTTGTAATTTGGATAAGAATATATTCGGAACATTTAAGCTGATCAGAAGGAACTTCGAACTTTATACCTGAATATTAAACTCATCAATAGCCTCCAAGCCCGACTCTTACTTGTATAGTTTTAGACAAATAATAATTCTTTTGTTTTGAAAAGTTTCGAACACTTTTTGGGGTTTGTTATAGAAACGAACAAAATAAATTACATACAATAACATATGAATTAAATTGTACCTAAGCCAATCCACTTAAAAATAGCAATCGCAAAGAATAATTCACACAAAAGCGCTGACAAAAACATTAATGAAATGTTATTTATATTGATACAAGATATATATATATATATATATATATATATATATATATATATATATATATATATATATAATCATTTTCATATTTAGATGATAGTCTATATTATATAAAGATGCTAAGCAATAATAATACATTTACAAATATAGTAAGCCCGTAACACTGTTATAAATTAAATGGGGTTTAAGCTAGATCCTCACGACATTCTAAACTCCGAACTGATCGCCAAACCTTTGATGTGAGAGAGTGGTTCGTGTGCGTTGACTTAAGTTCGGATGAGTTGGAAAATCGCTCCGGTGGAGGTGAATCGACACAGAATGAATTTGAAGGGATTGGCAGTTTCAAATAAACTGGAATAAACGCTAAAATATATGAATTAAAAAGAAAATAACAAGCGCTTTGAATTGATGATGTTCCATTACCAAAAACAAAGTTAGAAAGTAAAGAAAAAAATGTATTTTATTGTTAACAATATAATTTAATATTTTTATAAAAAGCCATAAAGAAAACATATTGTACATAAATATTTTGTTACATACAAAAAAGGGAAAGGGTCTCTCACGCTTTAATACAGATTATTTTATAACCTAGCGAGGAGTACAGTAATTCACCCATCTGTTTGAAATTGTAATTACTATGTTCAAACTCTGTTATTTTAATTGTTATTAATTATTCACAATGTTATGTTATGTAAATTAATAACAGCTATACACAAATCATGTACGCTTGGAATGTTGGCAAGAATGCTAGCAGTATTTCCACGTTGAATCGCAATTCCGATTCCCTGGTCGAAAATATGAAGCAGCTCTCTTGTTACTAGAGAATTCGATAGAACTGGATGATATATGTTTTAGAAATATTTTTAAATTATTACATTAAAAATTAGGTATTTCATACGGTACAGAGATATCCTTTAAAATTAACGAGTAATATTTGCACCGTTTCTTCGCATCATAAATTCCCACTGCTGCGGTCTTGAACATTATTCCCAGACATAAATCGTGGCTATTGTATCAAAAAATATAGCGTCTCACAATAGAGACTTTTCGTTCCCAGGGTACAAGAGTCAGCCTTTAAGCTTCATTAATATAATATAATAATAATGCTTACTAAATGGCAACGTTTTTAGGCAAACGTAGTGTAGGACGCCCTACGGGATGGATGCGGTCTGCCCAAGATCAGTATGGTTGGCGCTCTATGGGGGAGGCTTTCGTCCAGCAGTGTTTAAGCAGCGGTTTTTTAAAGAGCTGATATTACCATAACACTAAGGTCGTTTAAGCTCGGAACGATTTAAATAAAATATTGTTTATATATTTTTTATTTATATTTATGTACAGGCATTTTTATAAAATACGAAATAAAAGAGTATATTATTTTATATTATTATATTCTCTAACTGAGCAGATGTATGGAAAAGTCAACCATCCAACAACTATATTTAATTCATTTAAGCTTCGATCTTAAATACCTATCCCATTTCAGTCTATTCCGCGGCCGCAGCTGCGTCATGTGAATAGCTTTCATGCGTTAATTAATTTCTACATTCATATTAAAGATTTATCTTTTTCTCTAAACAATGGCTCTGAAAGAAATGTAGTCTGATATTTGCCGAGTAAATAGGAACATAGCTGAAGACAAAGACCGACTTGTCCCATTTTTCAAATCCCTCTTTTATTCAGCAAATGAACATATGGTATGAGTATTTGATTAGTGTTACGTCCATACTTTATCACTTTTTATGAATATTTTTAACATTTATATATCTATATTATGTCTTTTGAAAAATCCATCACCCTGTTTATATATATTTGCCCCTGACTAACAAATGCGTTAGCTTAGTGGCTGCTTATAAGATCACAGGTCCTGCGATCAAATCCCGATTCAGGTTAATAAAAAGTTATGAGGTTTTTCTATACAGGAATTCTTAGTAGCTGACCGAAGTTTGAAAATTAGAACATGGCAGTGTTCATACTACCGTTCCTCAGCAAGAACACGCTGCATTAAGCTGTTGGCCCTGCGTTTTATCTCTTCTCGTGTCAAATTTCCCATCCCATCGGATTATGAGAGTAAGGGAATAGAAGAAAAACGAAGAGAATGCCTATGTTTGCGCACACACTTACTCGTACACTTATTTTGCACTATCCTGAGACTGATTGGACTGACTGAACTGGACTGAAGACTGGAGACTTCTCTAATGAGAATGGCCACTGTAGCCGAAATCGGTATATCATGACGAATGAATTTACTTTAAATCCTGGTTTCATTGCTAGATTCCCTTTAATTAGAAGACCAATGCATGAAGTTAGTCTAAATGTCCCAGTCGATATAAAATGTTTCACAGTTCAACAGAGATCGAGGGTTCGAAAATGGACAAACAGTAATTCGTTTTCCAAGTTACAAATTGATTTTCAATTCATCTCATAGTCAAGGGTAATGTAAATATCGTGAAAAGAATTGCATGTGTAGAAAATACACTTAACTTATGTGTATCAAGCCCGCGAGAGAGTAGTGTGTTTTACAGATGTTTTTCTTAAATAATGAAGATAGCTTTTACACAGCAATTGCACATTTATTGTCTCTTTTCTTAGAATATTACACAAGTCCCTTGTATTTTATAGCAGAAAGCAGCCATCCAATGAGCCTCTTGATGTAAGGTACTCATCCGCCTATAGATTTAAAAGTGTAAACCATTTCTTACCCAGTAAATGCGCTGCCAAATATGGAATCTAAAATGGTATGCGCCTTGTGGCCGTTAATATAACGTACTCACATTTCAAACCTGAACACAACAATAATTTTATATTTGACTGTGGGCGTGTACAGAAGATATGCACAAGACCATTATGCCAAGTCTTTTTTTTACATTCTTGAATCACGGGTATAAAAATATCCTTCGAGTAAACCATAAGCCTAGAGATATAACAATAAAAATATACTTTTCCTTATATTGTCAATGCGCTGCTAAGGGTCAATATCTCATCGATATATAGAGCATCTAGCGATGTGAAAGTCACAAGTTTTAACTTATCCCATATTGTCGTCCTTACTACTACCAAGCTATACGCTTGACTGAAGGAGAAAATAGTAATATTGGTATTTCAATTATGTCATGAGCCGAGAGCACCAGTAGCAAGAATATGAGAATTATAAACGAGGATTGCAGCTTGAAACCTGGGCAAGCACCTTTAAGTTCTCATATACTTAATATGCCTTTAATTGATCACGTTTTTAGGATTATTTAAAAAAAAACATTTCATAGAAAATATTAGATTTCTTCTGTAAATAATTTCTAGATCTTCCTGTCGCCGGAAAACAGCAATATAAAGTATATAAGATAAATGATGAGCATCATTAGTAATCTAAAATAGTATGAGATTTATTACTTTGAAGATTTATTTATGTAAGTGAATACCGAGCATGTCTGCGTGTTATTCCTCCCTCATGTTTTACATTTATTAAACTTTGTCACGTTATTTAGGTCACGTAGTGTTGGACATGATTCAATTTAATGTAACTGAGGCATTTTAAGGGATTCTGATAATTTAATTCGTAAAATTATAAAAAGATTTGTTTTACAACGTGTCTGTTACCTCTCGCACCTGTGTTTCTTGTCTGAAATATTAAGCCTAATGTGTTTTTTAAATAATAATGTAATAAACTCTTGAATGCTTGAACTGTTGCATTTTAAGTAATAAAGTTAGGAATAAGTGATTTTTTTATAATTTGGAAATATGCGGAAATCATACATAAAAGCTTGACCAGAATATTTTTTTAAGCAAAGTATATCGAACGATATCCGAGTCCTGATTAGGAAACGAGTGAGTATGGTATTACTAACTACTACTTGACGAGCTGGTTGGCGTGGTTGGTGGATGCTTGCCTTTCACGCCGAAGGTTGTGGGTTCGATTTCCACCCAGGA
Organism: Nymphalis io; assembly: GCF_905147045.1. Classification (NCBI taxonomy): domain Eukaryota; kingdom Metazoa; phylum Arthropoda; class Insecta; order Lepidoptera; family Nymphalidae; genus Nymphalis; species Nymphalis io. Next base: position 3,406,276 of record NC_065910.1, on the reverse strand, counting down.
CAGATATTTGTGTGCATGAACATGTCTGTTTGTCCTGAGTCTGGGTTTTTATCTATATAAGTATGTATTTACAAAAGAAAATAGTATATGTAGTACACCAGTTGTCTGGTTTCCATAGAACAAGCTCTGTACAAGCTTAATTTGGGATCAGATGGCCGTGTGTGAAAAATGTCCCAGAATATTATTATTATTATTATACTAACCCTGGTATTACTAAAAACCCTGCGATCCTCGACACGTATCGCTTCCGTGGCCCCAAGACCATAATCTTCATTACATAAATTAAAAAAAACATACCTGGTAAGCGATTTGCTTATTTATAATATAAATAATATTATTCATTTTAAGCGGAGTGTATTCCTAGGATAATTTATCTTCGTCCAAAGTAAAATATTTATGAAAATTATCTCGAAGCATTACAACAGCGTGGAGAAATAACAGAAGCGGTTATATTTTAATGTTATTTAAATTTATGCAACGTTACGTATTTCCGGGGTAGGAGGGACGCTGGGCTCGAACACTGTAAATATTCTAATAGCAGATATTCATAACTAGCGACTTTTACGGTATTTGGTTCAATATCTATTCGTATCGATTCTATTCGTAATAATATTAATACTAAAATTTTGTCCACAATTAAATACTGATGAAGATAAAATTATGTCCCAATTTAATTTCCTTTAAGCACACAACCAGAGAGAAGCCGAGATGGCCTAGTGGTTGGAACGCGTGAATCTTAACCGATGATCATGGGTTCAAACCCGGGCAAGCACCACTGAATATTCATGTGTTTAATTTGTGTTTATAATTCATCTCGTGCTTGACGGTGAAGGAAAACATCTTGAGGAAACCTGCATGTGTCTAATTTCATTGAAATGATGCCACATGTGTATTCTACCAACCCTCATTGGAGCAGCGTTGTGGAATAAGCTCCAAACCTTCTCCTCAAAAGGGAGAGGAGGCCTTAGCCCAGCAGTGGGACATTAACAGGCTGTTACTGTTACACAACCAGTCATGAGCAAATTCACGAGTATTAGTTAAGAGTTTAGAGGAGAAAGTAGAACTAACAGACTTACCCACACCATTCTTTATATTATAGAGAGGCGGACTGGTAAATCCATTGGGCCCTTAAGAAATACTAAGCACCTCTTATATCGCCAATGCGCCACCAACCTTGGAAGCTAAGATGTTATGTCACTTGTGCCTGTTTTATACAGTTAGACTGGTTCAATCGGAGGTAATTCTCTACCAGTCAACCTTTAGGATAATCAAGAAAACATTTAAGCAGTACTACAATTAAAAATGATATTTTATTACTACGAGAAATACAACAATATCCTGGGACATTATTCACACACCAGGAAACCAGACAACTGATATGCTACATACTCTCCTTTTCTTTTGTAAATACATGCTTATATAGATAACTACACCCAGACTAAGGACAAACAAACATGTTCATGCACAGAAATATCTGTCCTGGGTGGGAATCGAACCCACAACCTTCGGCGTGAAAGGCAAGTATCAACCAGCTAGGCCAACCGCCTCGTCGTAATATAGCAATAAGTATGATAACACTGAATATATACAAATACAATATGTATATATTTACTGTTAGTATTAGCTAAAAATGGTAAAAGAACGAATAATGAAATAGTTAAAAAGGAAACCAGAGCTACGAATAAGAACCGAAAATAAGAGTATTGTTTGAGCGCAGCGTCCGATTGTTGATGATTGACGAATTTTTTTTAATTTCATAACATGAAAAATTTATTTTAAAAAAATACTTAATGTTTAAATCACTGGTGGTGGCGCTCTGTGCAAGCTCGTCAGGGTCGATATTCTACCGCAAAACAGCAGTACTTGGTACTGTGTTCCGGTTTGAAGGGTGAGTGAGCCAGTGTAATTACAGGCAGAAGGGACATAACATCTTAGTTCCCAAGGTTGGTGGCGCATTGGTGATGTAAGCGATGGTTAACATTTCTTACAATGCCAATATCTATGGGCGTTGGTGTCCACTTACCATCAGGTGGCCCATATGCTCGTCCGCCTTCCTATTCTAAAAATAAAATAAAAAAGTCACCTTTTTGTATATACATTTGTTTTTAATAAATTTAAAATTGTACTATCAGCTTAATACCAAAACGATTCTAACATTAATACCCATGAGAAATTATTCATTCCGAATTTTATGCACATAGTATTAATCCACCGCAAACTCTGATATAGTCAGCTCGCATAACTGAGCTGTAATGAGTTTCAAACATAATATATTACATGCGTTTTACATTTAGATATGTGTGGACGTGTATCGTTAATGATCACACAATTAAATTTAGAACGATAATACGACAAATATAATTCTAGTCTTGTGTTTATGATAAATTGTTTTATTATATTCGAATTACTTACTTACTTATATTTAAATTCATACGTTAAATAAGTTATATAGTTTTACTTATATTAAAAATTTAATATAGATATATATAAATATAACTGATTGAATTTCAGGTGGAACTCAGACAGAATTGTTTTTATTTGAGGCGACTCAACTTTTCCGCTCCGAGTGTAAAAGTTTGAATTGAGCTAGATAAGTTTAATACGATTGTCAATTTACTTTTTATATGTTGAAAGAATGCCTTTTATTAGTAATATTTGTTCCCTGTTTATTCTTTATTTTTTATATATATTATCAAGTTAATATTCTCTCGGAGAAAACATCTGCCAGGAAAACATCGTGGTGAACTAAACGTCAAATACTCATGACCATGACTAGCAATGGGAGGGGCATTTATTTAATCCATACTAATATTTTAATATTATTAATAAATTTTAGTTTTTCCTCGTGACTTTCAAAAAAACATTAAACAAGTACACATATTTAGTGCTTGTGTGATCGCGCACACATGTGCGCAAACACAGAAGCACTCTCTATTCCATTACCCTCTTATAAGATTTTCAATTTACATATTTATAATAAGATTTATACAATAGCATTTCTAAGCTAGTAGCTGATGTGATATATTTTAATGACTATTTATAATGTGATGCTTTTTATGAACGATGTGATAACCTATAATTAGTAGAACATTTATGGAATAAATTTTCAACCTCTGCTAACTTTCTATCTAATGTATCTTCTGTCGGTTGTCCTAAATAAATTAATCCGATGAAACGGCAAGTGGCCTGGGATTTGGGCCCAGAATCTTCATCTAGCCCAAGACCATTGAAGGCAGACATTAAAAAATCAATACAAAAATATTTATATTAGCTCTAACAGTTTTATAGAAATTAAATTAATCTAACTTTATGCCCAGCGATTCGAGCTGGTCAATGGTCATAGGTAGAACAAATTGTAATAGTAAAAAGGAACAGCAAAACGATATCATTATTAAGTTAATTATCCAAGTGCCTGCCATGGTGCAACTTTTGAACTAAGATGTTATGTCCCTATTGAAAGTAGTTACACATGCTCTAGCTCTCGCCCTCTGGCTAGGTGAAGTGACGATATACGCAAAGTGGCTGGCAGCGAATGGAGACTGAGAGCTGAAGATCGAGCTCTGTAGCATGCCATTGGAGAGACCTATGTCCAACAGTGGACAACGAAGGATTGATGATGATGATGATGATGTCTAGGAATATGAAATAAACGGAACAAATATATCTTATTAACAGCAGATGCGGTACTGGTTCTTTGAAAATTAACTAAGCTCTCATTTTATGGAAGGACGTGTAGAAGCATGTACGTATTTCCAAGTTATTCGAACTACAAGCTACTGTAATCCGCAGAGGGCAAACTACAAGATCGAACAAACCGCATCAATAAAAGCAAACTCCCTAATGACAAGTCACACATCCTAACTTTTAGTTTCCTATTGTTTCCAAGTTGCATGTTATACAGCCAATTCTAAATATGCCATTCTAAAATTGACTTTAACGTGAAAAATCAAGGTTGGAAATCCCTTGACAGCTCGAGGAGAGTGTATTAATATACCAGCCAGTCTTATATGAGAAAAGGAATTAAATTTCCGTAATATTTTTCAAATAGAAAACTCTCGGCTTTTGTTTCTTAAAGTACTACGTATAAATAGCCAGGAATGGAACGGAAAAGTTGTAACTTAGCCTTTGGCTTGCTGAATTCTTATAAAAGTCAGTACGGATTCAAAAGTTTCCACCTAATGTATTATGTATATTTCACAATTTTAAAAGAGTTGTTATCTATTGGAGACCACATTTTAGTGCAAACGTTTCTTGTGGATTTTTATAAAATTATATTTTCAAGGTAAATAAATATCTGAATACCATAAAAAATAATATACTTTTCTGAAATAACCGTCTACATATCTACCTAAAGTTTTTTTTATACATTCATATATTGGATACCATTCAAATGTTTTGTACTTTATTACATTCGAATTTATTTACGTTATACAGTATAAATATATTTGTTAAGGACGCGGCTAAAACCAACTAAATTTCAGCTTTCACCCACGCGTCCCATACTCGCCCCTCGGTGCGCGATCTTATCTCTAGGCTTTTTCTATCTACAATATTTTTTTGTATTACATATACTTTAGTAATTATTGTGTAATGTAACAATAAAAGCGCTGAGCAGTTAAAAAAACGTAGTCCTCTCATGAGCAGCGATCGATTTAAGAAACAAATATACGTTTGAAATATAATAGGTGACATGTCACAGGAGATGTGTTTTATCGTTGAATGAAAACATAGTAAGCACCAAACGCTTTTTATCGTTATTAAAAAACTTTAAAAAAATCTAACTGATTTCGACAGGCCTAAATTATTTGTAAAAAAAACATCCAGTTTTTATCTCAATAACTTAATCTATAACATTACGAGTAAAAATAAAATTAAAGTTTTTCATTTCGTGTCTTTTTTCTATAAAGAAAATTTTATTATTTTATGTTGTCTTGAAATTATAATGTAGGTGTATGTACGTATTATATATGTTTTTATTATTAACTTTATAAGTATACCCATGCAATATCAAGTAAAAGATTACCAATTTTGCTTATACCTCCTCTTTAGCTGAAAAGGTTTGTCATATTAAAGAAAGAGATCACAATACACTATATAACACAAACTTATTTTACTGCTTCGTTGGTCTAGTGGCTAGATGTAACGCCACAGGCTCGGAGAACTTGAGTTCAAATCCCAGGTCAGGCCAATAAAAAATGTATTGAGTTTTTCCGTCGAAAATTATCAATAGCAGCCCGGAGTCTGGAAGTTGAAAGTGTGTACACTGCCGTGCCTCAGAAAGCACGTAAAGCCGTTGGTCCTGCACCTGAACTCTCTCCGGTCGTGTCGGCTTGCCGTCCCATCGGATTATGAGAGTTGGGAAATAGAGAGCGCATCTGTGTTTACACGGACACTTATGCTCTATAAAATGTCCTGCGCAGTAGCCAAAATCGATCCAGAGGACATTATTATTATAACAGAAAAATTAATAAAATTTATTCGTTAAATTCCAACAAATTGCTTCAACGAGATATATTTAGTAACGTTCACAACAATAATTTGTGGGATTAAATAGGGCACAGAAATGACCAAGTAAATGAAATCATAAAGGCACACTAAACTAATGGTAATATTTAACTACATCCGAATATAACATCATAATCCGATTTTCTAGACCGAAAGTAATCAAAACTTCGATAATAATTGCGTGAATGTGACACAGTCAAGTCACTTGTTATGGATTAATTTTAAATGAATTTTGTTTTCGCCTTTCGTAGCACGTATATACTAATTATTACTCGCGGTTTTGTCCGTGTTTAATTGTTTTTCGATAGTATTTTCTTTTATGATTTGCATTTTATTAGATTAATTTCAGAATATGAAAGTGAAAATTATTTATATAATATTTGGTCAAGGATCTTAAGAAATACTATTTTTTGATGTTTTATTATGGTCATTTACCATCAGGTGGTAAAAAATAGAGTTATAAACAACAAAAATATATCATTTGGCTAAATTATAAAAAAAAAAATTCTAAATATTTCTCAGACATAATACCTACAGAATTATGCCATTGGCATAGCTCTTGATCATAATAAAAGTATTTAATAAAAATATCACCAAGTTTTCAGGAAAAAGTTATCGATCTGTTTTTATTGTTTATAGAATTAATGCATGTTTCTAAAATACATATGCGATACATTTATTTATTTTCTTATATTAATTGTAAAATTATATTTTTATAGTAAGACATTCATTAATTCTTATTTTATGACTATCCGATGTTGTTTTATATTACTTTCGTGAAAAATACCACAAAATAATCTGATAAATAAAACTACTTAATGGTAAAATTGCTTAAGAAACCCGATAGCACGAGTTAAATTACGACAAGTACTTACACGCAAAGCGTAATTAACAAAGTACCTTGAATACGATCCCCGCATAAGGAGCAATTAAGGACTTGAATCCATAGTGTTCAACCTTCGTAGAACACAGTAGGCTAACTTACAACTTTAAGTACAACATAATTTACGATCTACTTATTACTATTTAATATATAATAACTTCATCTTACGAGACACGTTTTATATTAGCAATGCTTCAATTTAAAATATTCCTCGAATTACATGTAGACACTTTAAACTGACTACCGTCTAATTTAGTCGGCTGTCCGATCAACTAATTTTGGATCTTATATATGCGAATAGCGTATGATTTGAAATGCTACTCAATATAAAGCGTTTATGAAGAGTCGAAGCCGATTAGTGCGTTGTGCCTGTCGTTTTCGCACCAACTTATCCTGTATAATGCGCCATGCCCTGCTGCCAGGCGCAGTTGGGTAGTCGCCATTGAAAATAGCTATCGTGACCGACATTAGTCAGGAGGACATCATTATCGTCATACTATAATAGTTTCTACCCGCGGCTTCTATCTCGTGCATATATCAGTATTAAAAATTATCTCCAAGTCTAAATCCAAAAAGTCTCATCAATTCTTTCCTGCATATAACATTTACAAACAAACAGACTTTCACAATTATGATATTAGAGGAGTTATCCCGTGTTGAAACAAATTAATTAAACTCCATTATAACTTTCGTCAACTCGTAATTCTTCATTCACTTAGGCTTTAACGAATGATTAACATAATATATCGTATATCAACCTACCTTCGGATTAACAATACTGATGCGTTAATTAAAGTACTCTAAGGTGACACTGAAAATCTTATTGATTTCGTTAAGCTTATATAAATGTCAAATGCCTTTGCTCACCAGTGGAAAACTTTCTCCCTCATCTCATCTGCAACTATTTTAGTGAACATGTATTATAAGTGTAGTGTACAATTGTGAATTGAGCCTAAGCACCTACCTTAAACAGCACCAACTAGCTCACGTAGACTGGGCCCAGAACGTGTCTTCAGTCCTCCTATTTTATACGTCTTCTACAGGTTACCAGTTGCTAAAGGAACCAGGGATTGTCGTCCACATATATATATATATATATATGATAATATTACTCGCAGAGTACACAGATAACAGTTTTTTTTATGAGAACGCGTAAAATATCGAGAAGAGAATAGTTCAACGCAAGTGGCGCTGTAGTCGCGCGTCTAACCAATGGGAACGTTTCTATTGGGTTTCCTCTATTATGAATAAAGAAAGTAGTCAAACTAGTTCCCAAAAAAACAAGTAAATAACTAGATAAATCTTGCTTCTAAAGATTGTGTTGTCTTATAAATAAAAAGAAAAATTAATAATTAAATTTATGCTACCAACTATAATAAGGAATTATTTAGAATCTTATTCAGGAACCGATTTTCGTAAAATTTATTAACAAGCAATCTTGAATCCTGAGGAAGGACTATTTTTATATCTAACCCTAAACACGCGGGCGAAATCGCGAACGAAACCTAGACTTTAATAAACAAGCTGCATGAATGGCTTATTACAGGAAAACACAAACTACATTTATCTATTTTTATAATTTCATTTGAAATAAACAATTTAAAACTTATATTTTAGTATTATATTTTAAAATCTATATAATAACACAATAAATAATAATAATACAAAAAAAAACATTCAAACAAATTTCTTACATGCATACGGTACAAAGAAAGTTTTTTTACCATTTATTTAATGTGATTAAATATTTTTTTCATTCTTAGTACCATCGATTCACAATAGGTGGCGCATGTATGGATTTGGATAATTATATACAAAAAAAAAATTAAAGACAAACTAGATAGTAATAAATTAAGTAAGCCCGTACGTATACATATTTGTCAAATATATAGACTTAACTATATATCCTACTCATAATATTATCTGAAATTAATAGAGGTCTGTGGCTATTCAGAGATTGGAAGACCTTTATTAGATATGAGGAAGTAATACTGCGGCGTAGATTATATTGTTATGATAGTATAATAGAGGACGCACACTAGATATTCATTATTCACATACACTCGCGCAATACTAATACAAGTGCGTACTAACACACACAATTGCACATTAACACAGATTGAGAACAATAAGGGGAAGAGAATTTAATATAAAATAAGCGCATAGCAGGCTAAATGAATTCTCGCAATGAAGTCGACTCAAGAAGCGTGAATGAGACTTAGAAACTATGGAAAATAATATGAAATTAAATCTCTTTAATATTTGTCATAAACGGCAAAGAAGACGAAGATGTTGGCAACTGTTTTATCTATAAGAAATTTTTGGTTTTGTTGTCGACTTTCAGTTAAAAACATAGCTGTCTTTTAAATTGAAACTAACAATAAAACATGGCCAACGTGGCCATTATATTAATTGTTATTAAAATTAGTTATAATTAATGAAAACCAATAAATAGTTTCGTTAATAAAATAAATGTTTTAATATAATATATTGCGAACAAGCGGCGACGGAGACATGACGGCATTAGATAACGTAAAGCCATTTTTAGTCGCGGCATACGAGTCGGTTTTTCCCCGAATTACCTCCAAAACGCCAAAAGATGTTACATATGAAAACTAGTTTTTTCAATATTATAAAACATGTAATTTTAAACATGTAATGTTAAGAAAATTTTTGTAAATTACTCACTCAGTTATTAAAATCCAAATAATTCAATTGAACAAATTCAACCATTTTTTCATTATTTTGAATTAATTGACTTTAATTATCTGTCCACCAACAAAATGGCGGCTATAAATTAGCGCGAATTTTTTAACAACACTGCAAAATCTAAAATTGTGCAAAAGAAGCTTATTATAAAAAACGATTTTTAAAATAATATAGCAATTTTATTTCGTTAAAAATCAAATATGATGTTAAAAACACACTCGCTTTAAATTATTTTAAATTATTTTTCAATATCTAGGATATCTATTTATTTTTGATATAAAACAAAATAAAATTTATCTCAAGATCGAAATTCGAATGGAGAACTAGCTTAAAACTATCCGGAATTCCTTAAAATCTCCTATTTGAAACAAATCGAGTCATTACACTAAGTAAAGACATAGTTGCGGTTTACCAGATACATCTGATGTTAAAATCAAAGCGTACTAAAACAGGAATGATCAAAAACGACGAAATAGAAATGACATCTAACAAAATAATAATATTAAGATTAATCTATATATGTAAGGCTTCTCTTCTGATGAAAACGCTTGGAGCATATTCAACCACGCTGATCCAATGCGATTAGGAAGATTTGGAAGATTTACACATGTGGAAGACTTTTATCTGACACTTTCTTAAGGATGTTGTCAAGCACGAGCTGAATTATAAACACAACTTAAACTCATGATAATTCAGAGGTGCCCGAGTTTGAACTCGCAAACTTCGGTTAGGATTCAGGCGTTATAACCACAGCGCCGTCTGGGCTATATACTTCGCCCGCTTGTAAGTGAGAAATTTGGGGGTGCAGATATTGTGGTTCAAACTAGCTTCATACTAATTTATATATAACATTATTAACATAATTACGTGAAAGCTTAACAGACCGAGTTACTTTTGCATTTATAGTATTAGTATGTATAAGAGAGGATCATGTCATTTGCCGTCGGGGCGTATGCATGATTCACATCAATATTTTTTAAAACGGTAATTCAAAAGCCTTGTACAGCCTTCTACAGTATACAAATGTATTTTACGAGCCGGTTGGCGTGGTTGGTTACTTGCTTTGCGACAGGACAGACATTTGCGTGCATGAACATGTCTATTTGTCCTGAGTCTAGGTGTAATTATCTATATAAATATGTATTTACAAAAGAAAAGTAGTATATGTAGTATATCAGTTATCTGGTTTCCATAGTTCAAGCTCTGCTTAATTTGAGATCTGTGTGTCTGTGTATGAATAATGTCCCAGGATATTATTATTATTATTATTGTATTTTGATTCCGATTTGCTGTAAGATATAATGGAACAGATGACTTCCATTTTTCTATGTTCTAAGGAGCAACTTAACTAATGTGTTTACGAAAACGCTTGGAATAATTTAATTAAGAGAGTCTATCAACCACCATTGAGAGTGTGTGGTTTATATTTTTACAATCAATATTTATGTACGGTATTTATGTATGTTGCTCCACGTTAACTTCTAACCTACTAACTATGACAATACAAAAAATTGTTTTCATATATTTTTTTATTATAGTGTATATTTTTATTATATATATAATATCCATACATCTTGTAGCGTGTCAAGCCAAGTTCAAGCAGAACTGGCGAGCAGCACCATATGTAATATTACACGATTCATTTGGTGGCTCTTGGTTAGATTTTTGGTGGCTTTTGACTCGCTCATAACTCAAAAACTATTTCACATAAACGTGTCAAATTGGGCTCATATATTGAGACTTGCGAGATACATATGTGCTCCAAATTTCATAAACACACCTCAAACGGTTTCAAACGGTCCAAATTAACGTCCAAAAATCGCATTTTTATTACTGACTGACCTATAGATCAAAACTCTAACCCAGTCCTAGATGACAAAGAAAGTTCAAATTTGGCATTCAGATACGTAGTTGAGTGAATACAAAGGGATAAATCAGAAACTAGTAAATTTTTATCATTTTATTATAATTTTTCAATTAATTGATTCTATTAGGAACACTTACTTATAGTGCCTGTAATGTAAGAATCAGCAATCAAAATTGATGACAGCCGGTCTTTATGTGGATTTTAAGGTCTTTGCGTGAATATATAATATGGAATACCACCCTTAACTTTTTTTTAATCCCAAATTATCAGTTTTAGTAATTATACTAATTATATCATAGCCATTCCAAGTTCTAAAGCTGTAAGTTTTTGTTTTATTCTTACGAAAATTTAGCTTGTTGGTAGAAACTATCCATCAAACATAAGGCTCTTCCATGAATGTTTAATAGGTACTTAATAATAAATTGTATATGGCAACTAGCCAAGACAGACCTTAGGCTTAAATATATTATTCTAAGTTATAAGAAGAAATTATATTTTAGGTTGTTATAAAATTTTTATGTTGTTATAAATAAATTTCAGGGCTGACCATTGAACTTGGCACCCATTTAGATCTCACTTCTTTTGTCGTTTAAGTCAATAACCAAGGCATATATTATAATATTGAACTTTGCTCTTACTTCACATTTATGTTCTTGCTGGGATTATCTCTTACATCTTCAATGCTCCACCAACCGTGGGGACTATGATGTTATGATCCTTGTGTCTGTAGTTATACTGGCTCACTCAACCTTAAAACCGAAACACAATAATACTAATTATTGCTGCTACGCGGTAGAAAATATATATGTGTCCCTACCTAGATGGGCTTGCAAAAATCCATACCAATAAGTAAAATATAAGCTACTTATTTATGAATAAACGTAATTGATATAACAATTTAGCAATTTACAATAAAATTTTCACAATTTTTATAAAATTTAAACCTGAACACACTATCGCGTTAGTTCACGAGTTTTTAAATAAGCTCTCGACGCTTAAGATGTTCAAAATAAATTCTACTCTGCATAAAGGCGAGGCCATTAATAAGGCGACAAAACCTCTTAATTATAATTTTAAAATATATTCAACTGCACTTTTTAATTTCATTAATAATAATACAATTATTGTTACTGTACGTTACTCAACGTTAACATAAATGACTATGACTTTATTCGTTAAAAGAAGAGAAGTTTTTCACTCTCAAGCCGTTTTAATTAGTCGTAAAAACTAGTCTACATTAAAGAGTATTAAACGTTTTCTTATATTTAATTCACTTAATATTATTGCTTTATCTGTACCCATCTTAGCGCTCGGTACACGGTAGGGGCTAACTGAGTTCGAGCGTCAGATGACGTCATAAGATTTGTTATTTAAGTTCGGTAATGTGTGCGTGTGATCAGTACATAAGCTCACATGTTCACACATCAATTCTCGTGAATACCTTGGCACTCACACCATTTATATTTCTTTCTCCATAGTCTTTAACATCCATGCCTTTATATGTTTCCTTTTTGTATTATACATATTGATATTAGAATTTAATGAATCTCTGAATAAAAATCAATCAATGTAAAACATAAGCAAGCAACTAAAAAAACAACCAAATAAAATACATTTTATCCGCACAGAAGTGTGACGTCACAAATATATGACTATCTTTCTCACTATATTTGTTTCAGGAGATACCCGGCTCCAATGGCTCAGCTGCACTAGCTCTTGATGGCAGTCTAAAAGCCGTTACACCGATCCTATACGTTCCAACATAATAGCAGGGAATACAACAATGACAGCTTATAATAATACCAATACAAAAAAGATAATCTGTTTATAAACCATTATGAAACACAATGTTATAAAACAAAACCATTATAATTAGTCAGAAATATATTTAAATATTGCAACATTTTCATTTACATTGACGTAATGTCATTCTTAATTCAATTTTCTTCTCAATATATTATTCTCGTGAGCCAACGTGAAACCGGTACATGTGTCAGGCACGTGAGTGACATTATCTGAAATGGTTGTCGGCCAGACGAGAAATAAATAAAGTGCACTCTGTTGAATAGAGTATGAGATACGAAAATAAGTTTAAGCTTAAGTTATTTCCGTATTAAGCAAAGGCCTCCTTTAATTCGTTTGGAATACACGTATGGAAAGTTTCACCCATCACAAGCGGTTTTCCTCATTAGGTTTTACTGCAAGGTCAACCCATAGATGAATTACAAACACAAATGAAACACATTATGACTCAGTCGTTTTAATTTCTATTCACAAAATATTATTTACGGTAATATTTAATACCAGTTGTAACCCACGGCTTCGCCCGCTTGTAAGAAAGAGGTACCCCATGTCCTTTTCTGTACTCTTGACGAAGTGTATGAAAAATTCCATGATAATCGGTTGAGCAGTTAAGAAATGAAAGTGTAACAAACAAAAAAAATCACATTCGCAATTTTAAGTAAGGATATTGTACAACATATTTTGTATATTAATTATTAAATCAATAAAAACTACCCCTAAATAAATAAGTAGTTTTAATATAATCTATTTGAATCCGCGAGAACCAACCACCATGCAAGCCCCACCACTAAGCAAGTAAAAGTTCAGCCATAATTATTATCCTTACATTAATTGCAATCTTAAGTAAATATTATATAAGTAAATATTATACTTGATATTTATTTTGGCGCGATGAGAAAAACATTTCAAGGTCAATTTTGTTTGCAACGTTTATTAAGGCTTGAATAAAACGTTTCTTTTACACACATATATTTTATTTCAAACTTTTAAGCATGATAAACCCTTAATATCAAAATCTAAATAAACATTTAAAAAAAGCAATTTTTCCGGCTTCTATCATATACACGTAGACGTAGTAAGAAAGCAATTCGTATGGAATGTGTCTACGTAACAAGTTTCATCACCACATCTGGTGCGAACTATCTCACTCTCCGTTCATTTCGAACTTAACGTAGCGTTTATATAACCGAGCGTAGGCCTTTCGATTCAATTCCGCCGAGAAGCTGAGACGAAATTACTACAGGATTAGTTTGCCTCCACTCGGATTGCTAGAGGACACAAGCGGATAAGACTCTAAACTACAAATTAGCAGCTTCAAGTCATAAGCGATAGCGATTTAATAAATACAGCATCATGTTCTTGTTCTCACACGGAAAAAAACTCTAAACTTAAAGTTAAAACACGTCTCCGGGCTATAAAGTAGCTCTCAGCATATGTATTATAGTATCATACATGACTGAAAGGCCTCCTTGGTCTAGTGGCTAGATATGATGCCACAGATCCCGAGGTCTCGGGTTCAAACCATAGGTCGGGCTGATAAATTAGATTAAAGTTAGTCTGGCCTTAAAAACCCCTATGATAAAATTGCAAACCAACTCACCAGTAAAAGGTAACAGGCAAGTAGCCAGTTACAGAAGTCTGCACAAACCATTTGTATTATATAGTCATCAAACAACACCGTAACAACCTCAAATAAATATGATAAGGGCAAGCTAGTGATCTTATAACAGTTTTATTTATGGCACAGTCTTAGCATAATGTACATTATTTCAATATCAGAAAATGCTTAACAAAATGTATATAATATTTAATCTTAAGAATGATTGCTTTACAGATCATGAAAACGAAAAATTGTGCCATAAATGCTAACAGCATTTCCCCGTTTAATCAAAATTCTGTTAAAAAAACGAAGCCTTTTGTGACTAGTTGATGCAAGCAAATAGTGGATTAAATCTTTTAAACAATTTTCTTTCTGCTATTTCTCTAAGATCCGAGTGGTTAGACAACCAACAGTGCAATATACAAATTGAAATAAGAATTATTTGTGCCATCTGCCTGAACTTGAATTGAATCAATGTATGCGGCGTCCCTCAAAAGAGCTGGCCCACTTTCCCAATAAACTATCGTCGGTATCTGGTCTTGCTTGACAAATAAATCTATCACAGAGAAGATATACGATTATTGGTTAGTCTTTCGATATTTTCTAAGTTAAAAACATAGTAATTGTTGTTATTTTCTGTCAATTCCTATGAATGAATGCTCTTTGCAAGGAAACCGACATAAAAACCACTTTTGCATGCAATAATTGTACATATCGGCCTGTACTGCTAAGCTAAGGCTTCCTATAATTTTGAGAAGAAGGTATAGCTTGTTTACAAGTGGATTACATATAAAAAATAATCCGATGTTTTCCTTCACGTTGAACACGACATTAAGTATAAACACAAATTAAGCTCATCAATACTCATTTGTGCTAGCCTGAGTTATAAACCGCTATCTTCGGTTAAGATTCTCTTATTCCAACCACTAGGCCATCTCGCCTCAATATATCAACGTGACACAGACGCCAAGCAAAGTTGACTGCTCACAATGTGACTTACAGATAGACCATTTCTTTTTCTTTTTTTTTACTGGAAAAACGCATTACGCGTTTCCCCCGCGGGAACAGTGTTGTGGTATGGAGGCTCGCCGGTGTCCAAGGCGACGAGTGCGCCCCGAACATCGGAATAACCACTAAAAAACCAGCGGTACCCTTTTCGTCTTAACGCGGAGCGCCACGGGATCGCTTGCGCATGCTACCGTGACAGATGGACCACTTGTCATTCGCTTGTCTGCCTTTTTAAAACAAATTATAAAAAAAAAAAAATAACTTCTATGACAATTTGAATAGTTTTATTTATACAACATTATTCCTGTAGTCGTTCAAGCGTGATTTAGTAATAACCATGGCAAACTACCTTACTTTCGGATTTACAACTAAGTAAGATATTCTTCTTGTATATAGCACTTTTATATTGTATTGCGGATGTATATAAATAAAATATATTATTCATTACTTTTGTATAATATATTGTAAAAGATGATTTGAAATAAAATATATCACAAACATATTTAACCTACAAACTCAACTTTGTTAACACTCCAAACGAAAAAACGTAGAAATTTTAATTGTAAAATAAAAAAGTATTTATTAATGAACGTTGTAATGTAAAACCTCCACATATATCCTTAACAAGCCTGGGTTAAAATGTGAGTATAAAAATATGTATGTTGCGAACAGTCGCTTTTGTTTTAAAGCAAAACACGAATAATTACGTGGCCCAAGTCACGTAATAACCACAGCAATTACACAACATGAGCCTACATTTTTTTTTAATTGTTCTTGTTTAATTCATTCTTTACTTAGATTAAATGAAACTGTAACAGATCAGATGTGACACTTACGATGTACTAGCTGTCTGACCGACTTCGTTTGTGGAAAATTAATACAAAATCACAGCTTAAAAACTTAGTCTGTTGAATTAAAATAAAATATTTATTAGAAAGGAATTTCAGCAATTAAAACAAGTAAACCATATTAAGTAATTAAAATTACTTTAAAAAAAAAAACAATGAATATAAATCTGTTAATTAGTTTCTATGTATGCGTGTAGTTATGGTGCGTGAGTGTGTGCTTACATAAAACAATGCCGGCTAGGTTGTGTGCAATATAGAATGTTTATTTTAACTTAGTTTACGCCCACATTTGAGTCGAATAGCACGAATTTACATACTGTTACGGCGTACTTATAGGTTTTGGCAGAACACCAACATAGCTGGCAAGCGATCTAACAGCAACGTAAGATCACTTATCTTTTGCAATCAATTTATTTTCCATTATAATTCTTATAACGTATTAATACTTGTATATTTTATACACATATTGCGACTGACGGGAGAGAGAATAAAGATTATTTCAGATGTAACATCAAAATTAGTAAGCGATTTAACTATTTATTTACGGCCTTATTAGATACGTTGTTTAGCGGGCGATAGTTAAAAACTTTACAAGATTTCACAGTCACGGGATCGTACATACTTCGATTACAGAGTCCGGGTTACTACAAAGAATTTTTGATAGACAAACCTAATAACTTTTTATTAGCCTGATTTCAGGTTTGAACCCAGGACTTCGGGCTCTACCTTTGCCACTAGACCAACGGTAGTTAAATCAAACGATCGTAATGTAAAAATTATCTCCAATAATTAAAAATTGTAACTAAACTAATTGTAAATGTTTAAATCCCAACTAGCACAACTGTTGTATGTTATAAAGACCTACTTTTAAGTTTAAAAAACCTATGATATACACATCTACCAAAGTATTGTTTTGTTTTACGTGTTTATTTATTATTTTCTTTTATTTATACTCGTAACGATATATATTTTTTTATAATTAGATTAATATTATACCTACCAAGAACGACGAACCTTCATAATATTTTCTTTAAAATTGTAATTGACTGTTTTGAGGAATTGAGGAGGTATTGTCGTTTTGAGGAATAAATATCTATAAACCCAATATTTAATGTGATATAACTTTAATAAAAACAAAATATGTTTTAGATTTTGCCAATAACCTCCTAAAAATCACTTATTTATTAACATCCGAGTAAACGAAGGAGGTATCACAATTTCGCCTAATAGCATAGACACCTCTATGCTATTAGAAATGCTTGAAGAATTTTAATTTGGCAACAACAAAATTCTAACCATTTCATTTCCTAAAACATTTATTTTTAATGCTTAAATTAAAGATTTCAGACAATTCGCAAATGGAATACAAAAACAAATGTTTCAAATAATTCAACGCAATACGCTGAAAAGTTTCATTGTGAATGCGGACTGCGTGTTCACGGAGTAGGCTTATAGTAAAATCCAGTAAATACTGACTTCTATTCTAAAGTAGCGTGTGGTTTACGTTTGTTGATAGAAACAAGTATTTAGTAATATTACAAAATATAAACTTAATTAAATACATGCTGCGATGGTCCAGTTAATAAAAAAGTGGACCTTTAAAATGGTCCGTTCATATCCAAATGCTTTGACTTTCTGTTTTAATTGTGTTTTATAAATAAAGGTCACATTGCTAGGTAAACTATCTACTACTCCTATATTATGTATTTAAATGCGGCGTATTTCCTTAGATGTTTTCCTTAATCGTCTAGTACGAAATGAATTATAAACACATGAAATGTCTTGAAAATCCTGTAGTAAGCTCTACTGGTTCAGTAGTAAGTAAGAGTTGGATTTGAACCCGCAATATACGATTAGGACGCACCTCTTCTAAGCATTTGCTGAAGTTGGCATCAAGTCTAACTTATCTTTTAATCGATTCGTAAAATCTTCAGTAACAGCCTGTCAATGTCCCATTGCTGGGCTAATGCCTCCTATCCCTTTTTGAGGAGAAGGTTTTGGAGCTTATTCCACCACGCTGCTTCAATGCGGCTTTAATTCAAATACACATGTGGCTGAATTTCATTGAAATTAGACACATGCAGATTTCATCACGATGTTTTCCTTCACCGTCAAGCACGAGATGAATTATAATCACAAATTAAGCACATGAAAATTCAGTGGTGCTTGCCCGGGTTTGAACCCACGATCATCGGTTAAGATTTACGCGCTCTTACCACTGGGCCATCTTGGCTTTCGTAAAATATATTTTTTTAATTTATTGTATTTGGTACTGACTGGCAATTATGCCACCTGATGGTAAGTGGTGTAACTTAGATATCATGGCCCTTTCGGCTTTAATAACACTGGCTCACTCACCTATCAAACTGTTATACAACAATAGTAAACAGTTCTATTCAGCGGTTAATTAAGTGATTAGGATTACCTACCTAGACAGACGTGCACAAAGCCCTAATGAAATATGGTTAAAACAATTATAATATACTATATATAATAATATACTCGGACGTATTTTAGTATATAAATATATAAATAAATAAAGCCCATACATTGCACATAGAATTTTTTATATAACGAAATTAAAAGCAAATGTACCTTATCTTCGAAATATTTAATGGCTACTATAACGTGTGATAGTTCAAATACAAGCACCATTCAATAGCGGTTTTACCATCGATTTGGGTTTGGCGGCGCATCAAAAGCTATGGACATTTGCACAAAGTGTTATGCGATTGTCAGTAAAATGCAAGTGGACATGAACTTTCGATGCCCTAAAGGTGTGTTTACAATATTAACATTTATAGTTCGACATTGACGAAACATTTACTTTTCATAACTTTTGATTGCACAATTTATTTATTTTAATTTGAAAATTAATTTTGAATTTTTAAAATATTTATTTGTATTATTTTCTCATAATAACAAAATATTACTTGTGGTTTTTCTCGTTATCCTTATCACGCTCGAATCCAGAGTCTCGACGTCAGAGAATCGAACTGGACTGAACAGGTTTTAATGCGATTTGATATAAAATTCGATTATATCTTGGAACAGGACATAGGGTACTTATATTTTTATTAACAAAAATCTACCTTACAAGGCAGACGTGCAAATAGTTAACCTGACGGCAAGTGGTCCCTACCGTCCATAGAAATCGGCACAGTTTTATACATTACCATCATTTCAATCCAATGTCGTCAATAATAAGAACTTAGATGTTATGTACCTAAATATAATTACTCCGTCTCACTCTACCACTATATAGCTGAGATGGCCTAGTGGTTAGAACGCGTGAATCTTAACCGATGATCTTGGGTTCAAACCCGGGCAAGCGATACTGAATTTTCATATGCTTAATTTGTATTTATTATTCATCTCGTGCTTGACGGTAAAGGAAAACATCGTGAGGAAACCTGCATGTGTCTAATTTCATTAAAATTATGCCACATGTGTATTCTACCAACCGTATTGGAGCAGCGTGGTGGAATAAGCTCCAAACCTTCCCATCAAAAGGGAGATTAGGCCTTAGCCCAGCAGCGGGACATTAACAGGCTGTTACTTTACTGTACTCTAACTCTAAACCGGCCTTTACATAAGTAGTACCTAATTTTGTCGATAGAATAAAAACGTTACCACAAATAATCAGTATCTAATAAATGAATCATAATGAAATAACTTAAGTATATGCAGCTTAGGTACACTTATTGTAATTTAAGTGTTATGCAAAGCGTTACAATAAAATTATTTAAAACATATTGAAGTTCCACAATTTTTGCACACAGACAAAATGTCGCAGTAAGATCTCTTTATTGTGAACTGTCCCTAACAATGTTACACCAAAC
This sequence comes from Nymphalis io, assembly GCF_905147045.1. Classification (NCBI taxonomy): domain Eukaryota; kingdom Metazoa; phylum Arthropoda; class Insecta; order Lepidoptera; family Nymphalidae; genus Nymphalis; species Nymphalis io. The sequence goes on along the minus strand of NC_065910.1, from coordinate 3,386,211 downwards.
ACAAAATGTTACGTTTAGTGTTATCGGGTATGTTGCTGATTAGCGACTTGTGATCTCTGGATGCGATTGGTGTTTGACAAGAAATTATTAATTTCAAGTGAATTTCGCTGTAAAATATAGATTATCGAGTAAATTTACCTTCAGCTTTACATAATGGTTTAACAGGAAAACAGAATCAATCACAATCAATTTACAATACAATATTTAAATTATTATATAGCAGTAGTTAATTTGTTGTAACTTTTGAAAGACAACCGATCGATCGATGATATAAATGGTACCTTTTTATCCCTGGAAACCCCTCCGTGGTCGCGTGATGATTTGACGGTCGCCCCGCATAAACGGACCTCCATTTTTAGGGGGGTTCCTGGGGTACGGAGATCCCCCTAGCCCCTTTTTAAGCACTTTATCTTAAGTGCTTAAAATATATATTATATAGTAAAATAAGTAATACGACAGATATACAAACAGCTTCATAGCCGCTTTTGGCAACTTAACAACGCAAATTTAGCAACTTTACATAACTTAACATTAGCATTGGAAATAGAATACTTTAAATGAATTCATATTATATATTGTAACTGGCTGTTCGCGCGGTTTCACCCCCAAATAACTTAAATAAATCACTAAGATCAGACGTATAAACAACATTTTTGATTTATTTTCGTGGGATTTTAGTATTTATTGGTTTTAGTCGTACCCGGATCTATATAGGGCAACATACAATTGGCCAAGAGAAAAACAGCATTTCCTTAAATCTTCCTCATCACCTCGGCCTGGAGTTCCCAGGGCGGATCACTCGCGAGAAGTGTCGCTGGCGTCCATGATACCGTACGGTACCCACGAATCCTTCTCAACGCTATGACTCTTTATGGCCTCCGCAGAAGAGCTCTGTTACGAGCGGTGAGAGCATCCACCCAAATGGGTGCACCATACAACGCCATGGAGCGTACCACGCCAGCGTATAAACGCCGACATGGTGTTTCCGGCCCTCCTGCATTGGGTAGGAGGCAGCCCAGGGCGGCAGCAGTGCTTATGAGCTTCGGGCCGAGTTGTACGAAATACTGCTCGAAGCTCCATCTTCCGTTCATGATCAGGCCCAGATACCTCATCTGGGCTTGCACCTTAATCACCGTCCGGTGACGGTGATAGACGCCCCTCGAGGAGGACCCCGACGTGGACCGTGGAATAGGAGGCCTTCTGTTTTTGTGACAGAGACCCTCAAAGACGGAACACCTACCTAACTTATAAACGTAAACTTACAAAGCTATTTACAAAACGAAAACAATTGCTTAAGAATGACTGTTTTCAAACTACCTAACAACTACCTGTTGAAATATGACCAAAATATAAAAAGTACTAAAAACTTTCTATGATCTTATCTAGATATCGATCTTTCATAATAATTAATGCCATGTTTATAAAAACGTCTTCGCAAATAATGCATTTTAAAACAAATTGGATTACCATAAATAAGGTTATAGTGAGTCAACCTTCAAAGATAGACATATGCTATCGCGGACTTTTTTGAGAACTTTTTCAGAGGACTAATTCCGTTATACATGATTGTTGCGAAACTTAAAATTGGGACTTCGGATCTGTGGCTTTATAAATAAGGCAATAACTTCATAAACAATATATATTTACAAATAAAAAACAATATCTTTCATGGCTTCACCATAATCTAATAGATGATAAATAAATTCAATTTTCAAATATATTTTTGGTAACGTATCAAGTTCGCAATGAATTTTCACTGCGTTCATTTTGCAAACGCGAGAATAAATTTCGAATACTATCAGAACTCGTACGTAGTTTCGACTGCTTCGAAGGCGTAGAAATGAGAAAACATTACCAGAATCAGCACGAGTACACACTGACTAATTATCAAACTTTACGCAAACTTATAAGTTTTATCTTACAAGACGCCAGCCACTTTATGTACGCTTCCAAATGGATGGTTTCATATTTCGATTCATATCTCAATTAAGAAGTTAAGAAAATGCTAAAAATAATCAATCAGTTACTTTCTTAAGCTTATGATAGTATTATAAAACAACGATGGTTCGTAACGCAGAACAAGAGGTGAGGGACTCTTTGAGTTTTTCCATTAAAAATTTCTTAGTTGCAGCTAGAAAGCACGAAAAGTCGTTAACACTACGAACTCTTAGCCACTTGGTTACGTGGGATTTGCCATCACATCGGATTATGAGAATGAAGCAATAAAATGTACTTGTATTTGCGCACACATCTGTGAACTGTAATATGCACACGCAGAAGGCTAGTCTCCCTTCAGATTGGCCCCATGGAGGAAATCAGTCACGAGAATATCATCATCATTAAAAGGTCATACTTTAGAAGAGCAGCTTGTAAAACATCATCCTTTTTCTCGTTGAGAATAATATTCACTTACACGAGAACATAATATAATTACAATAATTGCCTGGCGACGTAATAAAGTAACATTTTTCGGAATCGCTCGATAACGAAAATTATTTCTTCATGGAATGATTATGGAATAAATAATCAATTAGGTATCAAATATTCAGTATTGTATAGTTCACATTAGTTTTAACTCATTTATTGTGAGAACTTTAAACTTTATATAAAAGTATAAATTTATAAAAGCATTTTCATTAGAATCTTCAGAGAAACCGCAAGTCGATATCGGATATACTTATCTTGCAACCGTCTAATGAATGAAATGGGTTTGGGTGGGGAAATCTTGGGTTATTTTACGTCTTCTATTTCTGAATTGAACAAATAATAAAATAAATAAATGACCAAGTAAGGTTAGGCCTTATTATATTCGTGTTCAATGTCTGTAGGCTTGAAGTCATAAACAATAAAATATCAAAATGTGAACCGAATTTATTTGTGCGGAAGAAATACACATAATTCGAACCGAGGAGAGAAGCGACTGGTGAGTCGCGCTGAGCGTCGATTGCTTAAAGTGCAATATGTATATATTGTTGCGTCATGCTGTGTGTCCCCACAATAGCAAATATTAATGTTTAATGTCAGATAAATATGTTGTATTGTTTCGTTTGTGTGTGGTGTTGTGTAGTAGAATTAAGGGCACATATACCAATTTAATTTCGAATTCTTCTGCACAAATATGTTTTTGCCAAGAAGCTTAAAATAATTAACTCACACGTAAACAAAAAAATGTAAATTGATCTGAAGAATCTAATCCGAAAACATGTTATTTTCAGAGAGAATTGCTACCCTAATAACGATAGCGCAAACGTAAATAAACAGAATATTCAACTTACATTGTTTACTTGCACTGTATGAAGAAAAAATTGCACTAATATTTGTGCCCTATCATTCATGAAATAAAGTTCATAATACAATGACACGATACAATAATTTCGCTTGAATATTGTTTCGTTCAGGTATATTATCGAGACTAATACTAGCAAAGCTTAGCGTTTATGAGTTGAGAAAGCTAAAAGCAGGCGTTTCTAATGACACTCCTAAATGTTATTACAACTTGCTTTCAAATGTTTCTTTTATTGTTTAACCGTTTTATAAGTTTCAGGTGATTCTGTCAAAATTTAAAATAATAACAAATATATATTAGTGATTTGCTACTGAGCATTTCTTGACAGAAAAACGGAACCTTTAATCTTTATCTCCATATATTATAAAACAAAGTCTCTGTATCCGCATGAATTGTATAATCTAAATATGCACTTAAGTATGAAAAAGAATACTTGAAAAACAACGAAACAATAGTAAAAAATAAACTTCTAATACCAAACTTTCAATCGAAAGGTAAAGTGCTTGTGTTATATAGTTGTTGTTTTAGTATTGTGGCAAATGCCTCTCCATACCTCCCCATAGGAGGTATGGGGTGTCACTTATGTGATCGGTTTCCTTTGATGTTTTCTTTCAAGGCTGAGCAAGAGATAAAATATAAACGTGATAAAATAAAAATACGCTTATCAGGATTTTAACTCGTTTCAGATAACGTCAACGTTTTCTGTCCACTCAATCTCAACTCGTATATTTTTATTTTATTAACAATTTTATATTTTTATTAATATTTTATTATTAAAAATTTATATTAAATGTATATTTTTGGGTTTGTATAGTGATTGTATTTGGACCCCCCAATAATAAAGATTTTCATTAGAAAATCATTAGAGAAGATTACTTTCTTAGTACCAATTAAAAGCTTTAGCTCAAGGTCAAAGCACGTTAGATACGATACTCAAGAGACTCCTCGCTGGGTTACAAAATTTAATATGAATTTCAAATTCATAATTAATTCTACCTAGGATAATATTAAAATAAGTAAAATTAACAAATATTATAAACTAATGTAGACATTTTTTTTTTTACTTTTAGACCATTTTTTTTTCGCTGGAAAAACGCGTTTACGCGTTTCCCACTTGAAGTGAGGGGGTATGTGGGACTCGCCGGCGCCGAGTATGCGCCGGAATACCCACTAAAAAACCAGCGGGACCCACACCGCCTTTTCGAGGGGCGTCACGGGATCGCTTGCGCATACTACCGTGACGCCCCGACGGTTGGGATTCCCCTAGGCTTGCCCCCTAGGTTGGCTTGCCTACGTTGGCCTACGTAGGCCTCCAAATCCTAGGGGGTTCTCAGGGTACAAAGACCCCCTAACCCCGGCAACACTTAGGGCGGGAGGAGAAGATGCGCATAGCGCCGACGCCTTCTCCCTGGTCTTCTTCGGCGAAGCGAGTCAGCGGAGGCCCTCTCCTCACGCTCCTGCTCCACTGCCTTCTTCTGCGACATGACATTTTCGCAGAAGGAGACCGTCTCCAACCAGCACCTCTCGCTACCAAGCATAGCATTTATCACACTCGGCAGCGAGAGGTCTTCACCGACTAGGGCCGCCAGGGACAGGCGCTGAGGTCCCCAAGCGGCACACTCAATCAGAGTGTGGCACGCTGTGTCCGAAGGCGCGCCACATTCATGGCAGGAGGATGTCACCTCCCGCCTCGCTATCCGGTGCAGGTACTTACCGAAACAACCGTGTCCGGTAAGTACCTGCGTCAGCCTGAATGTGAGTGTGCCGTGACTCCGTTCCACCCAGCGACTCAAGTGGGGGCGGACCGCCTCCACTGTCACTAGGCCTGCCGAGGGGGACCTCAGGAGGACCTGAGGTCCCCCCTACGAATCAAGGCTCGCTGGGCTAGGGCCCTGACTCGCTCAACCTCCACCGACCCTGGACGGACGCCGCTTGACCTCGTTTTTTTTTTTTTTATATGTGCGGGATGGCAAATGACTCTACTCCACCTGATGGTAAGTGGTAGTAGAGTCCAAACGCGACGACGGCCAGTACAGTCGGGAAGAATGTTCTGTACTAGCCGTCACCGCCTTGCCGGCCCGCAAGATGCCTCTTCACGCCTCGTTTGAAGGAACCCGGGTTGTAAGAGGAGGGGAAAACGTGAGCTGGTAAGGAATTCCATTTTTTGGTAGTGCGACAAAGAAAGGAGTTGCCAAATTTCTTTGTGCGCGATGGAATTGATGTCACAGTTAGGCGGTGACATCGAGAACCAGCTCGCGTGGACTTAAGAAGGAAGGGGGAAGCAGGAATTAGAGAGAATAATTCCTCAGAGCACTCGCCGTGATACAGTCGATAGAAAGCACTCAGTGCTGCTATCTCGCGACGCAATTGTAAAGGTTCAAGGGTGTTTGTGACCTTTACGTCGCCAATAATGCGTACTGCACGTCGCTGCAACCGGTCCAAGGCCTCCAGTAGGTACTTAGCGGAGCCATCCCAAAGGTGCGAGCAATATTCAACGCAAGACCGTACCTGTGTTTTGTATAACAGGCACAGTTGTTGTGGCGTGAAAAAACGCCGCACCTTGTTCAGAACTCCGAGTTTCCGTGAAGCTGTTTTTATAATAGCCTCGATGTAATCCCTTGGACTAAGGTCGCAGCGAACGTCCATCCCCAGCATGGCGATTTTGCTTTGTATCATCAGCGGTGTGCCACAGAGGGAGGGATGAGGGTAAAATGGTGACTTTTTTGCTGTGAGAGCGCATACCTGTGTTTTCTTGGCATTAAACTCAACAAGATTATCAGAACCCCATTTGGCGATGAGCTCTAACGTTCTATCGAGTTCAATGACAAGATTCTCCCGCCTCTCCTCAGTTTCCGCCCGCCCAGCCACTGCGCGTCCGTGGTATCCACCATGCACTGTACTATCATCTGCATAGCAATGTATGTTCCCAAGGGAAAGCATATCATTGATATGCAAAAGAAAGAGTGTGGGAGATAGCACAGATCCCTGGGGGACCCCAGCATTCACTACATAGAATTGAGAAGCGCAACCATCTACTAAAACACGAAGGCTACGCTTGTGTAGGAAGCTGGCAATCCAGGTGCATAGCTGAGCAGGCAGACCATATGCCGGTAGCTTGGAGAGAAGACTTCTGTGCCAGACCCTGTCGAAAGCCTTAGAGATATCGAGGCTGACAGCCAACGATTCTCCATGCTTGTCGATAGCTTCACCCCAGAGGTGTGTTACGTACGCTAGAAGATCACCTGTGGACCGTTTTGGTCGAAACCCGTACTGACGATCATTAATTAGACAGTGATCTTCTAGGTAATGGATCAGTTGGTTGTTTAGAATCCGTTCCATCACCTTACAAAGTACTGAGGTGATAGCTATTGGCCGATAATTTGCCGGGTCAGACCGATCCCCTTTTTTGGGAACCGCTTGCACATTAGCTCTTCTCCAAGCCCCCGGCACACATCCCAAAGAGAGAGAAAGTTGGAACAGGCGCGTTAACACAGGAGACAGCTCCGCCGCGCACTTCTTCAGCACAATGGCTGGTATTCCATCAGGACCGCTAGCTTTCCGTATATCAAGTGACTGCAGCTCCGCACGCACATCACGTTGCCTGATTTTGATGTCAGGCATCGTGTGGCCACATGAAGGTATTGTTGGTGGCTGCGCACTACAATCATCGATCACAGAGTTTTCGGCAAAGAGTTTAGCCAGGAGGTCGGCTTTCTCCTGCGGACTGTGAGATAGCGATCCGTCCGGATTTCTGAGCGGTGGCAGCGAAGGTTGGCAGAAATTGTTTTGCACAGACTTGGTCAGACACCAGAAGCTACGGGAGCCCCTAGGATGCGAAATAAGGTCATGACCAATCTGTACAATGCGCTGTGCATCCGCTCTCGTGTATGTCTTCCTACAGGACTTGGAATTTTTATTGTAGTTTGCTTTCAGTGAGTCAATGTTAGATGCCCCGCTAATGCAGCCGTTGATCCACGCGCGATATGCCGCCTGCTTAGATGATACAGCGTCGGCACATTCACGAGTGAACCAACGGTTACGCGTGCCCCTATTGATGAGATCTGAGCTAGGAATGTAGTATTCCATTCCTAACATGATCTCATCAGCAACAGCAGCGGCACTAGCTGTCGGGTCATTCCCACTGAAGCAACGTTCCTTCCAAGGGACTGACGCATAGTAATCGCGCATACCATCCCAATCTGCCGACTTATAGTGCCAAACGCGACGTTTGCATACCGCTGATGGCGGCAGCTTGGCCTGTGGCACTTTGGTAGATATAAGGCCGTGATCCGAAGAACCAAGTGGAGCTTGAACCACAACCTGATAGTCCACCGGGTAAAAAGTCAGCAGAAGATCCAGTAGAGAAGGCGCTTGCTCATCAATGTCTGGGATCCTGGTGGGCTGATCAACCAGTTGGGTCAAGTCGTGTGTGAGAGCAAAAGCATGAGCAGTTCTTCCAGCATGGTCAGTTTTGAGGGATTTCAACCATGATTCGTGGTGAGCATTAAAATCCCCCAAAAACACCAATTCCGCGTTAGGAAACTGCTCTTGCGCAGCATCTGCCACCCGACTAAGATGGTCAAATAATCGGCTTGTCTCCAAGTCACCATTGTGGGATCTGTAGAGGCACACGTAGACTCGACTCTGACGAACCAGGTCCACACGTACCACCAACATGGAGAAGGAGGGGTCCTCCAAGTAGCGCAATCGGTGACAACAAACATCCGCCCTGACGAACAAGCATACTCCGGCTTTCGCTTTAAAAGATTCTTCAAGCATGTAGCCGGGATAGTTAAGGTAGCTGGTGTCGGCAGGGCGGGGTATTTGCGTCTCCGTGAGAAGCAACATTGCTGGCCGTGCTGTCTCGAGATGGTGATGGACAGCGTTGGACAGGGAAAGAGAGGGGCAGTGAAATGTATTCTTTCTCCGTCACTGCACGGATAAACCCACCCGGAACCGGTGCACTTCCACAAGCACCTCTGCCTGGAGTTCCTAGGGCGGATCACTCGCGAGAAGTGTTGCTGCCGTCCATGACACCGTACGGTACCCACGTATCGCTCTCACCGCTATGACTCTTTGCGGCCTCCGCAGAAAAGCTCTGTTACGAGCGGTGAGAGCATCCACCCAAATGGGTGCACCGTACAACGCTATGGAGCGTACCACGCCAGCGTATAAGCGCCGACATGGTGTTTCCGGCCCTCCTACATTGGGTAGGAGGCGGCCCAGGGCAGCAGCAGCGCTTATGAGCTTCGGGCCGAGTTGGACAAAATGCTGCCTGAAGCTCCATCTTCCGTCCAGGATCAGGCCCAGATACCTCATCTGGGCTTGCACCTTAATCACCGTCCCCTGGACGGTGATAGACGCCCCTCGAGGGGGACCCCGACGTGGACCGTGGAATAGGAGGGCCTCTGTTTTTGTGGCAGAGACCCTCAAGCCCAGCATCCCAATCCGATCCATCGTGAACGATACTCCGACCTCGGCCAGGCGGGCCGCCTCCTGAAAGGTCTGCCCCGTCGCCGTGATGAGGGTGTCATCCGCGTAGCACAACACCCTCATTCCGGGAAGGATGGGGGCCCTAAGGAGCCAATCGAATCCGACGTTCCACAGGATTGGGCCGAGTACCGACCCCTGTGGAACGGCGCAACCTACCCAACGCCAGACAAGTCGCCCATCGCCCCCCTCCCAGAGGACCACTCGGTCCCGGAGGTATGCCCTCAACAGCCTTCTGAGGTAGGAAGGCACCCCGTGGTATCGGAGTGACTCCCTTATTTTACTTTTAGAGCAAGTGTAATTGTTTTTATATACTGTGGCGTGCAAAAGTTGCGGGCCACCTTATTTTTCATACACATTGCACAAAAATATCATGTTGGGGGAAATATAAATGACTGATTATAACACGTATTCATTTATATTTGGAAACAATTAATTATATACATTAGTATTGCTTTTAAATAATTAATTGTTCAATAATTTTTCATTTATGGCTGTGCAAAAGTATCGGGCCGCATACAGTTTGGTCGAAAAAAACAAAAATATATATAATATTTAAGAAAGCATATTTTTTTAGTTTTCACTGGGTGTGATACTTGTTGCCATGCCTTTAGCAGCAGTGCACTGAAGAGACATAGACTCAATTAATTACAAGATTCGTTCTTCTGTCAATTCTTCTCACTCATTCTGCAAAAGGTCCCACAATTCCATCTTTTTAGCGTAATTTTTCATTCCAACACAAAGCTTCAGATCTTACCACGGTTTTGTAATGGGATTTAAATCCGGTGATTGCGAAGACCAGTCCAGAACCCGGATTTTATTGCTTTAATGAAAATTTTTCACAAGGTGCAAAACATGTTTGGGATCGTTATCGTGTTGACAAACCCAGTGGCGAGGTAATTTTTTCCTTGCAAATGGAAGCCTATGATCTTCCAGTATATTAGTGTATATTGCAGAGTGTATATTGCCATGAATTTTTATTAGCAGACCAACACCATGCAGAAAATGTTCCCTATACTTTGATGTTCCCGCCACTGTGTTTTTCGTACTTCCAACCATCACTTCCAAGCAATTGAAATTTTAATTCATCAGAAAACAGCACATTCCGCAAAATATCAGCCAATATATCCGCATAAACGGCATCTAATGAACAAAACGCAGATATTTTTTCGCGAAGACCAACATAGCCTTCTTATTTTTTTGACCAATTAATGGCTTCTTTACACCAACACGTTCAATTAGCCCCATAGCCTTCAAACGTCGAAAGACCCTACGCTGACAAGCATTAGCTAAATTTTCACTTCATAATTCCCGTGAAATATTGGCTGCGGTTTTTCGTTAATGTACGACGCACTTCCTTTTTATAAATTTGCTGACAAGGTTCGAAGTTTTTCGAGGACTACCGGTCCGATTTTTGTCCCAAAATGTATTTGTAGATTTATATTTAGAAATAATATGATTGATAGTAGACTTTTACCAACAGATGAAGCCCTCGCGACATCACGAGAACTCTTTTTTCTGAAGAAATTTTAAATACGATTTTACGAACCTGAAATTCATGTGCTTCGGTTATTCAGCGGTTATTGTTGCAGAAATATGGCTAATTTTCTTTTGAAAAGCAGAGCAGAACTTTGTTTCGAAAGCTTTGAGGAAAAAATTATAATCAAACCAAGCCTACAAAGTCACAGCGATTATCGGTATATGCTATGAAAAAATATAACATTTGATGTTATTGTCTATATCCTGGCTCTATTGTATATCTTGAATAACGAACAAGTGAAAAAAATCAAATGTTTAAATAATTCTATGAGATAAAAAGGGTGGCCCGAAACTTTTGCACGCCACTGTATATAAGATATGTGATTGTACATTTTAGGTTCTGCTCAATTAAAACAGTGTGATTAAAAGCAATATAGTGGTGGAATTATTTCTTCTTTTTACATGGCACTAACTATAACCATTAGTAACCAAAGAATAATCTATTTATTGAAATAAATTAATTACATTTTACAAGCGGCGAATATATCGAAATAATAATAATCATATACAAGACTTGAAACCGATTTACCGTAACCGTACCGTAACAGCCTGTGAATGTCCCACTGCTGGGCTAAAGGCCTCCTCTCCTCTTTTTGAGGAGGAGGTACTGGAGTTTATTCCACCACGCTGCTCCAATGCGGGTTGGTGGAATACACATGTGGCAGATTTCAGTGAAATTAGACACATGCAGGTTTCCTCACGATGTTTTTCTTCACCGTAAAGCACGAGATGAATTATAATCACAAATTAAGCACATGAAAATTCAGTAGTGCTTGCCCGGGTTTGAACCCACTATCATCGGTTAAGATCCACGCGTTCTTACCACTGGGCCATCTCGGCTTTCTAAAACCGATTTAAAGGGACCAATATCTGTTCATTAAGATAAGAATTATTAAAAATTATTCACATCTATTCCAATGATATAATAAAGATAATTTTTAAAGTTAAATTAAAACCACAATTGGGAAATAATTCATCTAATAAAAAAAATCAAAGCTATCGAAGAACATACAAGCAAAAGCTAGGTCAATAACCTTTATCTATTTTAAATTAGGTAAAAAAATATCTAAGCTTTAACGAAAAATTAACGTTCGACTTTTCTTAATAGAAATCTTGAACATTTTTATTTTGAGATCTTTGTATTATTTATTATAAAATCTTAAGCAAATCGTCTTTCTAATAAAATATTTATTGTTCACGAACACCTTAATGTTTCAGTTTTCTTTCGAGTTAATAACTTGAAAAAAATTAAATTTCTCATGATAGTTTTAAATACAAAATAATATAAAGAAATAATAACGAAATCGTGCACAATTATTCATGATCACTTAATACGAAAGACAAGAAATTATTGGAAAAAAAATCTAGCTAACAAAAACCATCAATTCCCAATTATAATATTTCACACTTCGAAGGAAGGAATTTGATTTTCAACTTTAGGCTCATATCGGAGCAATTTGAATGCGAAATGAAATACGTGACTTCGGTGAAAGGGAAGCCAGGGTAGGTAGACCGTTTATTACTATATTGTGCTTTCATTGTTCGTACAAATTTTGGTGCCCGTCTTGAATTATTATCATCAAACGTCGTAAAAGTTAAGAGGACGATTCCCTTTTTCTTTTGATAATAGGACTGCAAGGTCAATGATGCTATTCACATCGGTCGGCTAGCTACATATATAATATTATTTATATATTTAATAATATTAATAATAATAATAATATCCTGGGTCATTATTCACACACGGTCATTTGATCTCAATTTGAGCTTGTGCTATGGAAACCAGACAACAATATACTAAATATATTACTTTTCTTTTGTAAATACATACTTATATAGATAATTACACCCAGACTTAGGACAAACAGACATGTTCATGCACACAAATATCTGTCTTGGGTGGGAATCAAACCCACAACCTTCGGCGTAAAAGGCAAGTATCTACCAACCACGCCAACTATATATAATACACGATCACGCTCATATTTGTGGCCAAATTGGTAGAACTGATTTCCACTTGCTTAAATAGTGCCTCACGACTGCCTCCGAAGTCCTAGATTCAAACCCCTAGCCGGTCCATTACGAATTTATTGGGTTAAGAGAATTTTACAGTAGACGCCCGGAAGTTGGCATGTATGCCCTGAGCAGCTAAATTTACCTTGAGAATGACTGTGGCCTAAATCGGCGTTGAAACTAAAACAATTTGTCATATAAATAATATTTCCTCATATTTAAAACATTAAGTTTCAGTTGATAACCACGGTGGATTATTATATTAATTATAAAGGTTTCCTGTCGATATAGGTGCGAAATATAAACATAAATAAACGCATGAAAAGAAAGCACTTCTTTCGAGTATTCAGTAGATGGTACTTACGGAAGGTCTGGTCGTCGGACGCTTGGCTCATTACTGATTGTATCATCTTTTACATCTCATTTTTGTACAATAAGAATTATAATAATGTCACGGAGTTAACCTCTACTTTCCGTGCGAAGCCGAATTTATAACACACTATTCTGAAAGGTTTCGACTATGCGATACAAGTTATGACAGACATTTATGGTCTACATGGTAAAGAGTAGCATGGAGACCGATGGAAATTTATTAAACGATATTTGAAGGTAAACATAAATTTAACTTTTTTGAATTGGAGGCTGATGTTCCTTGTGAGGATGCCCTATATCTCTTTGATACGCTTGAAGAAGCTTATAGAAAAACTGATGTTTTCACGAAGTGACTCCATGGGATCAACATTATGAAGCCGACCGAAGTTTATGGGCAAGTTTACAACTTGAAGCCACGAAATCGGCGTGTACATTCTTATTCAGTACTTTTCAAACTTATAAACTGTTATAATACTACGTAATATTCGTAGCAAACAGCAAAAGTTTGCTTCGCTTTTCAAAGCGAAGTTCCGTACCTAGTTTTTTTATTCATCTCGTGCTTAGTGGCATAAGTAAATATCATAACATCTAAATATCATAATATCTTGAGAAAAAACCTAACATACCTAACCTAATAATATATATATAGCCCTATTGCCTTCGCCTTGCAGACAGAACATTTACTGTTTTGGGGGAGAGACTACTGCTGCTTCTACCCGCTAAGCTCATAGCCCCAACATTTGCAGTAAGCTGACGTTTGATACCAAGATGGCTACTTTGATGGCGACATTTTACGACACCAATCTTTCTGAGGGTACTAATCGCGCTGACATGTCCTGTTATCATATAATCCATTATACACCGTACTATAATATGGTATAAGGAATATAATTGAATGAAAGATAATAGTGATTAGATAAAGAAATTAATAACTCGCTGAGATCGAGGGATTTAAATAGTGTAATTTTATGTAATCCAATTATCTTATAGGTTATTAAAATGATAAGACGTAGAATTTGATTTAATGGGATTTCTGGAATGTAACAAAGAAGGTATGTGACCTCCAGTTTCTGAAACGTTGATCAAAGTAATTTGAACTAATTCGACTTTAATATTAATGATCATACCAATGACGACGACGGTTATTAATAAATCTGAGTTTGATTAATGTTGTAAAAAATTGAGGTAAAACTATAACTTGGAGAATCTATGCGATAAAATTAAAATGAACATTGAATTCGTGTACAAATAAATAACAACAAGCAATAACCTGGTCATCATTTTTAAACCACTTAATGAAATAACGTGATACGCATAAATTACAAACGGACCAACATAAATAAAATACGGCCTATTTCCACAAATCCGCAGCAAAACAAAGCAATAAATAAGGATAAATCGCCTGATGCACTGCCAGTGGGGCAGATGCATCTTTTATAGAGATGCATTGCATGTACTGGTCTGTGAACCATAATGGCTGGTACGATTGCGTACGTCACTTGATTGTCAAACCGTACAGGGAGCGTAAATTGGAGAATTCCACTGATAGGTCAGTCTTTGTTGATCTAATTATAAACTATAATTTGTATCACGTGTCAAAGTCATTTATACAATCTGAATCAATTGATTGCCAAACCTTACAGTAATACCAATAAAAGCTTCAATATCATATTTCCATTATAGGACGTTATAGGTTAGACTTTGTCGTTCGAATTTTAAAGTATAATTTGTGTTTTTGTTTTACGTGTAAATACTTATCAAGGTCCCATATACCGAACCAGAATCGGTTGCTTGTCAAACCGTACAGCAAGCTTCAATCAGAGATTTCCGTTATATTTGACGGTCTTAGTCTTTGTCTTTCGAATTTTAAATTTCCATATTTGTCCCACGTTAAACTAAATAGCTAATTAATAGATTCGTAACCCGACGGAAGATAAAATAGACACATACAAATCTCTTCAATAGCAGGACAGAAGGTATCGACTATAATAGTACGCCAATGTAACAAGACTATCGATATTTATGTATATTGCCGTTTATGTAAAATGTCATAGGAGATCGCTGTAGCGATAAACCGCTTTGGAATGCTTTTATCCTGTTATATATCCTGTGTTATACTGTATTGAATTTGAGTAAAATAAATAAATATACATATGTCCTTATAAGCAAACAATTTACAGCAATTTTATTAAAAAAGGACTTGAAATAAATATTACATGTTGCATTTAAAAACGCACCAAAAACTCGAGATACTTGCGTCAAGATAAATAAGCCATGGGCTGTGTTAGTATACGAGGGTACAGATTGCTTGTCGCGATTATGTTTATATTATAATATTTATTTATATGCCCACTTCGGTATATCCTTAGGGCGAACCCGTAATAAAACCCGTGCGAATTCAAGATGGGTAGCTAGTAACCCATAATAGGGTATAATCGTATAATGCTTTGGACAGAGAAGCAATTAGGGCATCACAGTGTTTACTACCAAGCGCTACATCAAACCCAGCCTCAATAACGACTCTTGGAAACATATCCTTAAACGTGTTCACTAGCCCTTATGTAACTGGAGTTCAAATAAGTTGAAATATATAACATTTTCGAACATTACTTATTTACTTTTCAAATAACAAGCTCTATGACTGATTTCTATTACATATACTTTACTGCTGTTGCAAGATTAAATCTTTTCATTTGTTTTATCACCGTGTGTTTTAAATACATATATATATATGATTATTTACATATATATATATTTAAATAATCATATATATATATATTATTTACATATATATATATATATATGATTATTTACATAGGTACATGTACATAAACACGTCCTACAAGACATATATTTCATCTTTAGGGACTTAAAAAGATAAAAGAGACAATATAATTTTGATTTTATAAAATTTCAGAATAACTTGCAAGCGGAAAGTTAAAAATATATCAAAGGCTTTCCGCTTAGCTGTAACGATTATTACATCTTCCATTACTTTTATTTTGCTGTTTCCGTTCCCGGTTCCAATACAAAGGGTCTCTAGGGATAATTAACACAATTCCACGCAAAACTTTACCTTTCGGAGAAAAACTCGATTCTAAAGAATGAAACTGAAATTTCGTTTCAATGCTGAATGTTTTCTTAAACGAATTATAAATTTAATTATTATATAGAATTGTACAAAATTCATTAGCATTTAAAAAATCATGCTAACGAAATAGTTACTTCAATTATTAACAAAAAGATGATAAGCTAATCCGTGTCTCATAATCTTAACTATATTTAAACATTAATGAATAAATATATACAAGTTCATATAAACATGTACATATGTACTAGTATTATTTACTAGTACGGTCAGTGAAACACTTTTTTTTCATATTTTATAGATCTAAATAACTACTGGTCAATCTACATTAATGTTTTAAATATAAACTATAAGCAGAAACGAATAAAATATCGTTTATAAAAAGAGGCTCTAACATTTATTTGTAATACTTACTTAATTTACAAAACTGCACAAAGTACTAACTGGTGAAAGTGCCCGTCTGGGTGGGTACCACCTACTCATCAGATATTCTGCCGCTAAGCGGCAATACTTAACATTGTTGCGTTCCGGTTTGATGGGTGAGTGAGTCAGTGTAACTACATGCATAAAGGACATAACATCTCAGTTCCCAAGGTTGGTGGCGCATTGGCGATATAAGGAATCGTTATTATTTCTTACATCGCCAATGTCTATGGGTGGTGGTGACCAATAGGTGTCCCATATGCTCGTCCGCCTACCTATAATAAAAACAATGTTTTACGATCAAAATAAATCACTGTATCCTCACTAATATTATAAATGCAAATATGAGTTTGTTTGTTACTCTTTCACTCCTCTACTCATGAAATTGCATGAAATTTTGCATACACATAGTTGCATATAGGGTACCAAACCCTCCCCCTCAAAGAATTCGTATTGTAATAATCACAACTTTCTTTCGCAACTAGAATTTGTTCTCATTACAAAAGTTTTGGAGGTATGTTGTAATATTTTTGTAATTGCATATTTAAAAAATGCATAGCGCCGGGTAAGCTATGTAAGCTGGCACCTTGCCACGGGTTGAGAGATCGCTTGAGCTTGACGTTGTACTGATTGTATTTTTTATTTCGAAGTAAAACGTCAATGGTCGCGGATAAAGTGGTATATCAAGGTCGAAAATTTAAGTGCAGCGTTTTATGTGTAACGATTCCGACGCGAATATGGTTCACTTCTGATAAGTGTAAGCACGAAGTAGCGCTTGCTTTCTTTATTGTTTTCTGTATTGGATTATTTGTATATGTATACAATACTAGTAACCTGCTGCTTCACCCATTGATAAGGCATATACCATATATAATTTTCTGGGGTCACGTGTACGTACGACTTAATGATGATCGCTGAGTTGTTAAGCTGTGATAACGTAACAAGCAAAAAAACTCACTTGTATATATAATATTAGTTCGAACAGCTTTCATCATTCATTGAATAGATTGAAATTTCCTAAATCATGCGCGGTTCTATTTTGTTAGTGATATGCCCAATTATTTGACCAACGTAGTAATTATCTATGAGTATATCTTAGCTTAAAAAAAGCCGAGATGGCCCTGTGGTAAGAACGCGTGAATCTTAACCGATGATCGTGGGTTCAAACCCGGGCAAGCACCACTGAATTTTCATGTGCTTAATTTGTGATTATAATTCATCTCGTGCTTTACGGTGAAGGAAAACATCGTGAGGAAACCTGCATGTGTCTAATTTCACTGAAGTTCTGCCACATGTGAATTCTACCAACCCGCATTAGAGCAGCGTGATGGAATAAGCTCCAAACCTTCTCCTCAAAAAGAGGAGAGGAGGCCTTTAGCCCAGCAGTGGGACATTCACAGGCTGTTACGGTTACGGTATATCTTAGCTTATTATCTTATCATTAGCCGGGATGGCCCAGTGGTAAGAACGCGTGAATCTTAACCGATGATCGTGGATTCAAACCCGGGTGAGCACCATTGGTGAATCTTAACCGATGATCGTGGATTCAAACCCGGGTGAGCACCATTGAATTTTCATGTACTTAATTTTTGTTTATAATTCACCTCGTGTTTGACATTGAAAGAAAACATCGTGATAAAATAGTGATAATCGTGGAAACCCGCATGTGTCTAATTTCATTGAAATTCTGTCACATGTGTATTCTACTAACCCGCATTGGAACAGCGTGGTGGAATAAACTCCAAACCTTCTCAAATGGGAGAGGAGGCCTTAGCCCAGCAGTGGGACATTAACAGGCTGTTACTGTATCCTAGTATTTATATAACATACAGTATTAGGGACCTTTATCTACATTTGACAGTATGCCAGAGGGGTGTTTAACTTTATCTATTTATTTATTTTAGGGACAGTATATCGTTACACTATACATTTAATGACAAACTGTTGAAAACTTAACTTGTAACTCTATGCGAATTTATTTATTTATTTATAACAAAAAAAAAAATTAAAAATTATTTTTATTCTTTACACTTTATAAGTTATATACAATATAGAATGCCCTTATAAGTTAAAGAGAAAGTGTTGAATTTCATGAAGGGTATGGAAATTCGTTACCGTACCAAAACGAATTTAACAAAAATACGACCTAACATCGACAGTCTATCTACCTATTATAAATTTAAAAAAATGTTCAAATTCTGCGACACGTGTTTACCAACCCGCACCGGAGTAGCGTCTCGAAATGATCTCTAAAACTCCTCAAGAGAGGTCCAGCTGCTGGACATTTACTAACTGCCACTTTTTACCTAAATGCAGTAAAACGGTACAAAAAATTTGTTTTTTCATTAACTTACACATTAGATAGCTTTATAAAATAACTAAGAAATTATTAAATACTACCACTATAATATTTTATGCTTACAAAGCAATAAAAAGGACCTAGCTTACTTTATGCCCATGAAATTAGTGCCGAGTTCGCTATCCTTTATACTCCAGATATTACACTGGCTCGGATTTCTGCCTTTGTGAGAGACGGATTTAGGTCGTGGAAATGAACTTTTTCTTTCGATTCACTTTATGAAGTCTTATAAACTCGAAGATATGTTATGATAACGTTTCAAATGCGTTGTCTGTTTGGAAAATTTTAATAAAGCTCTTATATTGCTAGTGGTTTTACAAGCATGAATACTTTTTTATTTTTTTTTATTATCCACGTACATTGTGCCTTTAGTTGCATTGTATCTGACTGCTTAACAGAATTATTACTTTGTATTTGACAAAATTAAAAGGATTAGAACAACATCTTATTAAATTTTACCTAATTACATCACATTGTATATATAATGTTATTCTGTAACATATATATATCTCTTATATTTGAAAAAAACTATTTACTAGGATTATTATTATTGTCTAGATTTTGCTATTTTTTAACTTCTTAGACTACTATATCTTTGCTTCGCTACCTCCCCTGTTGCCTCGAGCATCAATGATTTGTATTCATGTATCCGGTGTAAAGGGTGTGTGAACCGATATAATTGCTATGATTTAGGGACAAGGGATTTTCTAAGATCCATTGAAGCAACAATTTCGTCAATTTGCCGTCTCAATACCGTGTGTAAGGAATAAAATTTTTTTAGTGCTCATGTCCATGCACGGTTGGAGACCAATTGGCTACACGTAACCCAATTGTCCACCTGCCTTCCTACTTCTTTGTCGTGGATATATATATGATGTAATATTTAAAACATCTTATCCTCAGCAAGCAATCGTGTATTATATGAAGTATATATATAACGTTATATATAACGTTTAACTACTCAAAGTCAACGCTTATATTTTTAACGAAAAAGAAAATGAATCAAAAATACTATTATATGTTTAAATGCACTTAATTCAAATTCTTACTCGGCTAAAGAAAATACTTTTTTCTATTAAGTGCTGCCATTAAAAAAGACCAATATTATACTAAACAAACCTAAGTCCACATACCTACATGGTATTCTCCAAGTCGTTAGTGCTTTTTTTCGCATTAACCGACGCCGTTTAAGTGTTTTTCAGCACCACTAATTACCGACTAACGGCCTACGTACAGATTATGTCGGATAAAATGTCCGGGCAAAAGGAACTTTTCGCTCCATTATTTGTCGCTTTGCGCATTATTTTAAAATTTATGGGGCGAAAATGAATTGGGTTTAAACACTTTTTGAACAATTTAATAATGTTTTGTTGTAAGGCCATCTCCTAAATATTAAATGGCCAATTTTAATGTAATCATTACATTTTAAAACAGTATAAAATTATTATTATAAAAAAAATGTATAATTATAAATTTTATTAATAAAGACACAGTCAGATTTTGAATTTTGATATTGAATTTACTCATCCTTCGTTCCAAGTGCAGTGGCGTGGCAATTTTTTACAAAAATAAATAATAGGTCATCAATTGCTAATAATAATGCATGTGGGCCACCTGATGGTAAGTGGTCATTAACGTCCATAGACATTGGCATTGTAAGAAATGTTAACCATCGCTTACGTCACCAATGCGCCACCAACCATGGGAACTACGATGTTATGTCCCTTGTGCCTGTAATTACACTGACTCACTCACCCTTCAAACGGGAACACAACAATAACAAGCACTTGCTGTTTTGCGGTAGAATATCTGATGAGTGGGTGGTACCTACCCAGATGAGGTTGCACAAAGTTCTACCACCAGTAGGCTCTCTACTACGAGTAAACCCTATCTATACACAATCACCTAATCATCAATCCAGTTTCTTAAGTACTTTTCCGTAGTATCTACACTCAAAACCGATAGTAGCTTGACGTTAAATTTAATCTCATCAACACATTTTGAATCGTTATTTTTTTATATATTTTACAAAAAACATTCAAAGGTTTTTATGGTTTTATTTCCGAACCAGTAGTGGCACGCACTTGCGTGTTTTTACTAAGCATATATTTAAGTATCACGCACGCATCTTATCTTAATAAACAGTTTCTTTCTGAACTTCCTTTCTCTTGAAACTCTGGAACTAGTGTACTTAAACTCGCGAGCTCGTATATCAAAGTCGGAACAATCCTAACACTCGCGTTAAACCTGCGATTCCGACTCAAAATTAGAGATTTTCTGTCACGTATGATATTTTCAAGTGTAATTATTTAAGGCCATTAAATCAGCGGGAAAATATATGAATCCGAAGGCATAATTCCTTTCTATTTGCAAGCTATTGTTGTTGTATTGAGATTTTGATAATTGGCTATATTTATTTTTATTTATATATTATATAACTAATATTAAAATATCCTATAAATACTATATAACTACATTAAAATATTGACACTTTAAGTCATACGAGGAATTACTACTACTAAATACATAACTGGAATTTATCTCTTTTTATCCGTTTCATTTATAAAATCTTATATCAGTAAAAATAAGTTTTAAAAATATAGCTATAAATATACTATATACACAATTAACAAATACTGAATACATAATACACAAATGCAAAATAAAATAACATTAACTTAAAGATATAGATAGGCCTTAATAAATACAAATTTTACTTACAAATATTGTATTATTTCTTTAATCTACCGCGTCTATTTAATTAATATCTAAATACTACACTAATCGACTTAAGTACCTTCGGTTTGTATTTTCTCTATAAGCCATTTTTGTAAAGCCTTTTTAAGAAACGGCCTTGACAGTATCCACCCAGAGCCTGAAAACAGCGACATTACACCAGCATTTATAAACATTATCAAAATGATATTTTTTTCATGGCCGCACTTCTCAGTTCGTGCATCTCACTGGTTGCAGTTATTTAACTTGCGTTACGTCACAGGTTGTTAGTCTAGAATGCATGCAATAGTTCCATTCGCTATTAATTTCACTAAGAAGCCACAGTTTCGAGAAATTTCCATGAGGGCGCGTTTGTAACGTCGTAATTATCAAAACTTTATCATAAGCGAACTCGACTGATTGTAGATAAATTAAAATAAGGATGATAATGTAATAAAGTTAATGTTATGTTGTATAGTAAATGTTGGTAAGTGGCTAGATGTAAGGCCGCAGACTCGGAAGTCCTGAGGTCAAATCCCAGGTCAGGCCAATAAAATGTTATTACAGCTTGCAAATGTCCAGCTCATGCTCAAGGCATTATCTCCTTTTATGGAAAAAAATAAGCTTTTTCCCACGCTACTCTAGTACGGTTTTCTGGATATATATGAAAGAAAGTATTTTATTTCGACATCTGTTCCGACTAATGATGACTTTATTCAAGTACGAAGTATAATCACAAATTAAGCACATGAAAACTAGCTTTAAGCGTTCTTTGTCCAGATTTGCTTTTTTCTTTATAAATTTAGTGCGTCGTATTTGCCGCCTATCTAAAGGTCCGTAAGTGCAATCCTGACCCCTTGGGTAATTGTCGTTCTTACTCCTAGCCTCCTAAGATACATGCAAAATTTTAAGGGTTAAAGCATATGTGTAATTCCTTTAAAAAAAGTTACTGCTTTTATTCTTTTTAATAAGTATATAGTCGGCGACATGCGTTCGGCTCATCGGCTTCATAACTTTAGTTAAACGTTATTAGTTTTTATACTAATATGATAAGGAAGTAAGTTTATGTTTTGTTTTTTCCGGATTCACGGAAAAAACTGCTCATCAGATGGGGATAATAAAGATTTTCCAATGATGTTAACCTTAATAGTTTATAATATCTTGCATTATAGTAAAATAGCTTATGTTAATTTAACGTCATCTATACTAATACTAGCTCACCCGGCAAACGTTGTTCTGCCATATAAATTATATGTACTTACAGAATATTTTGGATTTTGAATAAAAAGTAACGATTTTATTGTATATGGGGATGGGATCTATGACAGAAAAAGGAAAGGAGCGCTGTAGACGATAAAAAGTAACAGCCTGTAAATGTCCCACTGCTGGGCTAAGGCCTCCTCTCCCTATTTGAGGGGAAGGTTTGGACCTTATTCCATCACGCTGCTCCAATGCGGGTTGGTGGAATACACATGTGGCAGAATTTCGATGAAATTAGACACATGCAGGTTTCCTCACGATGTTTTCCTTCACCGAAATGCACGAGATGAATTATAAACAGAAATTAAGCACATGAAAATTCAGAGGTGCTTGCCCGGGTTTGAACCCACGTTCATCGGTTAAGATTCACGCGTTCTTACCACTCGCCATCTCGACTTTTTTTAGTCTGTAGACGATAACCGCCAATAAAAATAAAAAAACACCAACCATTCATTTTCTCAATTCAATGTATTTCATTAATGTAATGGACATATTCATTGTTTGATTAAAAGTTAAATGTAAAGTGAAAATATTTTTATCCTAAAGCAGTTAATTAATTTCGAAGAGCAATTGAGAGTACGATATGTTTTGTCTGTCCGTGTTTAGCCAACACAAATAAGCTCGATGGTTGGCCACCCGAGAACATGCCACGTATACTGGGCATTATACGTATATGCATAAAGCACCACCCTGCGAATTTTTTCATGCGTTTATTTATTATTGTTTTCTTAGGTTACGTCTACGGATTTTGTGTGTGAGTGGCTCATCGTACATTCCCACATTATGAGACAGAACTTTTGAAAAAGGTGGTCCGTTATTTGTTTTCTTTATAATATTGGTAAATGTTCACCCCCACTCATATGCACTGGCACTATAAAAATATTAACCATTCCTTACATCGCGAATGCGCCACCGATCTTGGGAACTAAATTGTCCCTTGTGCCTGTAGTTACACTGGCTCCATCGCCCTTTAAGCCGGAACATAACAATACTAAATATTGCTGTTTGGCGGTTGAATATGGGATAAACATAGTACATACGAATGGAAAATAATCTTTGCGCTGGCTATTTCACTGTCACATCGTTGGCCATCACCATTTTTTTTTTCTTGCGCGAGAATTTTAATTTTGCCGTGACTCCTAAGATATTAATTTAAATTAATCCTTTTATAATTCCAGTGAGGCAACCACGTCTTTTTATTGCCTTTCAAACGATTCATTTATTAGCAACAAACAGTTTCTATTAAAACAGACAAATTGAATTACTGCTTAATATTTTTTGAAATATAGTTTAATTTTTTTACTCAACTCACACAAACTATATAAACAAACATAGTCTGTTCAAAGATGACACTGCTAACAGAATTTAAATGGAATTAAGTTTTTCTTATTGCATTAAATAATTAAATTTGATTCAGAATAATGACATTAATTCTAAAGGATTTTATTTTGAATAGTGTCAAAGTAAACCCTTCAACAATAAATTAAACATCAAAAATATCTTTAAAAGTTTCAAACAATCAAAACAGAGTATACTATAAAGTAATAAGCATATGATTATACTATCATTTCTATGATTATACTGTCAAGGAAACACTCGAATCATGTGTATATTGAATGTATGTAATGTATGTATACTTGAATTCATTTACATTGTTTATTAACTCATTTTTGAAGATTGTATTAAATATACTTGCTACAATTTCGGTTTCTTGACTTTCCTCTATAAATTTAAAATTTCGATGAAGACACGATATAAGTCCCGTGTAAATTAAAGCACAAATTAAATTAAAATAACAAAAAAAACAATGTGCTTGGGGAAAAAGGATATTTTTTTGTGTGCGTATGGACTTCAGGAACAGCCTTGCTATACGTGCCGATGAGCAAACAGTTCAATGGTGACATGCTCATACGCACATTTTCGTTATTTTGTTGGATTTCTTCGTCTGTTCCTTCTGCTCTATTATTACGCATGCTTGATGCTTTATTAGTTTGACGGCCTAAATGGGCCCCCATGCGTCTTGCTGGCATTTTTCACTGTAACACACACAAATATATCAAATTGTTGTATTTACTGATAAAAACGGCATACCGATAATGTATTTGATCTTTTAGTATTTTACCAACCTTTTCAATATCATAAACACGTTTATTTTTCTTATCAATTAAATAAATCGTTAAATATTTTACAAATTTTGAAATGTCAAAATGACGCGACGCTTCTCGAAGCGTCATCGAGCTTCTCGTGAATGACGTAGACGACTATGTCATTCTCGAGAAGCTCGATTAAGAAGAAAATTTCGATGACGTTCATACAAAAATACAAAAATCGTGATTACAAAATGGGATGATGGGTTAGGAGAGTGAAAATTTGGGGTTATATGTATTTTTTGATGCTAAATCTAAATAAAATACAAATAAAAAATATCGAAAAAATAGAAAAATAAATTCGGGATAGGGACACCCTTATCAACTAGCGGTACGAAATATACTTTACGCCGATTCTCATACCTCCCAAATATACATAACAAATTTCATAAAAATAGGTCGAGCCGTTTCGGAGGAGTTTGACCACAAACACCGTGACACGAGATTTTTATATATTAGATTAGAAAAAGGTAAAGTTTGTGAGGTTGTAAGAGATAATATCTGGATCTACAGAACCGATTTTGAAAATTCTTTTAGCAATAGAAAACCACATTATTTGTGAGTGCCATAGGCTATATATTAATTCGAAAAATGAAAATTCTTTTTCGTGGTAGTCGGATTTGCAAAGTAAGTCGGAGAAAAAACGGTCGAATGAAAACGTTTCTTACGAACACTGCCTTAACGATGAGAGATATATGAGTGAATTCTAGATAAAAGTTGTACAACTTAATAATGACTACAAAAAATTCAGCGACAGCATATGTCTAACTTGTATATTAAAGTCACAAAAAGTAATTTCTTTATATTAAAAAAATAATTGAAATCGTTAAGTCATTTTATATATGTACAAAGTGTGAAAAACATTAATGATAGCAATTTATTAAAGGCACCGTGAGAATCATTTATAAAATAAGAAAACAGATTTTTGTAAAACGTATTCTTTAAATAAAAAATGCACCTTGCAATATGAGTCGGTAGTCTTAGATATATTATTGAGGTAATATGACGATACTCATCGACATGGGACCCTCAAGGTATTATGAAATAGCCGTTAAATCAACGAGACAATCAATTATAAATATATGTTAAGCTGAATTACACATGATAGGTACCGGTTAGCATGTAAATTTTGATCAACAAACTATGACTCTCGATGGAAAATAGCGCGCTTTCTATGTGTAATCCAAAATTAAGTTTTCGAATATTCTAAGTTTTACTATCAAAGTTAGCATCTAAATTGCAAGTTCGTGACTATCCTGTGTCTTTATCAGACTTGTTATTAGGGCATTACATGTTATATACAGTGTTTCAATATACATTCATTTCATTTATAATATATTTTAAATTTTGTTTCATTTTCGTTCCCTGAGTGTTTAACAAAATTATGTAAAATGTAATGTAAACTTATGTATAATGTGTAACATTACGACTCTAAGACATACAAATATTATAATCAATCATCCTTACATTTTTCTTTTTCTTGAAGCCGCAGTATAAATTAGACCGTAAAACGTCATTATACGTAGACGAATTACGTCATGAATGAAACAAAAATGATAGTCAGGGCTACTCGTGGAGGTAACAATTAATTGACTTTATTACCTATTTATAACGAATTATTATACGTTTGACTTTAGCGAAATGCCATACTTATATGGTGGGACTAATCACGCTCCAATTGGCGCTCCATTGTATTTTTAGTTATGTGCCGGCAATGTCGTCAATAGAAGAAATATTATTTTTGGACACACTGTTTTTTAGTGTTGAAAAGCAAGCAAACTAACAAACAACCGACAAACAAGCAAAACTGTACAAGATCATTAATTGGATTCCCTGAAACATTATAATATTTCTTCACCAGTAGCAAATCTGCCTTTAGTTCAAGTTTGGCTTCATCGACTGTCTTTACGTTGAAGTCAAACTTTGCAACTGTCCAGCCTTCGGCTAGTTTACTCTTGCACAAACCAAGCTCCGTTGCCATTCCAACGCACGTACCCGAACCAACAGCTTTGTATATACAGGTATGCACGCAGACAAACATTTAACAGAATCACGTTAAAGTCACATCAATATAACCTATATAATTAAAGGAAAGAAAGTTTTCCTTTAATTTAATTTACTTAAGTACGTAACGTGCGTGTGCCGTGGAGTGCCGGCTTAGAATTGCACTCCCCCAATCTTATCTCAAATGGGTGTCATAAAAGGCGACTAAGTGACAGGGAAAAGGGGGGATGGGCAGCAGCGTCCCACCCATAAACAACCTAACCCCCTATCGCGCTTGCCAACACGCCTGCCCGGCGCGGCGAGTATGGGCAAACCTTCCCAGACGGTAGATGCGCTTAAAAAAAGGCCCCCAGTTACCGGCAAGCCCGCTAGGCCCGACCAACGTAGCGGTCGCGGTATCGGCAGGGCAGGGGGTGCGAACAATCACCTGTTAATGGCAGGCTATTATAAAAAACGACTAAACATGGCAACGTATAATGGACGCTCGATAAGGCTGGACCATTACCTCGCCGAATTAGAAGTAGAGTTAAGTCATATAAACTGGCATATACTGGGGTTATGTGAAGTCCGAAGACAGGGGGAGGACACGATATCTCTAGAATCCGGTAACTTACTCTACTTCCGCGAAGGTGATGAAGTCTCCCAGGGTGGTATCGGTTTTTTAGTCAAAAAGGATCTCATTAACAGCATTGTAGAAATCAGTAGTGTGTCGAACCGGGTAGCGTACCTTGTCCTAAAACTTTCCGACAGGTACTCCCTGAAGGTTGTACAGGTATATGCGCCAACTTCGGCATACTTTGATGATGTGGTAGAAACGATGTACGAGGACATCCCAAAGGCCCTCAACAACACCTCGAGGGCCCACTACAATGTTGTTATGGGAGACTTTAATGCTAAAGTGTACAAGATAGCGGTGAATCGAAAGTCGGACCTTGGCTGAAGTTGGCTTGGACTGCAGAAATCACAGGGGGCAAATGCTGGTAAACTTCCTCGAAGCGCAGGGAGCTCTTTTTGATGAATTCTTTCTTTCAAAAGAAGCCCCAGAGGAGGTGGACCTGACGAAGCCCCGATAACGTGACAAGGAACAAGATAGACTTTATCATTTCGAATAAAAGGCACATATTTAGAGATGTCTCAGTGATCAACAGGTTTATTTGAGACCGGAAGTGGTCCCCGCTTGGTTCGAGGCACTCTAAATATCGACTTCAAAGCCGAAAGATCGAGAATGATGAGGTCTACTCTCCGATCTACCATGCTCCAAGCTGTTCAAGACTCCGAAAAGTTCCAAATGGAACTTCAAAATCAATTCACCGCGTTGAAAACCATAAGCAGTATTGATGAGAAAACCGACAAGCTGGTCAAAATACTGCAAAACACATCCCGCGAGTGTTTTCCGGCACAGAGAAGAGACAACGTACCAAAACTCTCTGCTGAGACACTCGAGCTAATGAGGAAACGACGAGAACTACCATCGTTTTTGTTAGATAAGACCTTAAACCGAACAATAAAAACGCTGACGCGACGCGATCTCCGATGCTCCAATACCCGTGCCATCAAGGCTGCGATTGAGCAAAATCGGGGATCGAAAGTGTTCGCTCGCAAGTTTGGGAGGCCGCGTCTGACAAAAATTAAAACTGAAAATGGTGGGGTCGTTATCTCTAGGCCTGAGATTGTCGGAGAAGTAGAGAGGTTTTATGGGCAGTTGTTCTCTTCAAGATCGGATAAACCCGTGGGAATCAGTATTGATGACCAGCGCGCCCCGCTTATGCGCCATTACTCCGAGGAGCTCCCGGTCGTTGACCAAGGCGAGATTAGGGCGGCTCTAGAACAGCTTAAAAACAACAAAGCTCCGGGAGATGACGGAATCACAACAGAGTTGCTTAAGGCACACGGGACTCCGGTCCTGAAAGAGCTAGCAAGCCTCTTTAATTCCGTCATCCAATATGGGAAGACCCCGGAAACGTGGAGCGGGAGTGAGGTGGTACTGTTTTTCAAGAAAGGTGATAAAACCCTCTTGTAAAACTACAGACCAATCTCCCTCCTGAGTCACGTGTATAAGCTGTTCTCAAGAGTCGTCACGAACCGTCTCGCACAGACGACTTGACGAGTTCCAGCCCCCAGAGCAAGCCGGCTTTCGATCAGGCTACAGCACCGTAGACCACATCCATACTGTTCGGCAGATGTGCAGAAGACCGAAGAGTACAATCAGCCGCTGTGTATGGCTTTGTGAATTACGAGAAAGCCTTTGACTCCATCGAAACCTGGGCAGTGCTCGACTCATTGCAGAGATGTCATATCGATTGGAGATATATCGAGGTACTGAGATGTCTGTACAACGCCGCTACAATGACTGTCCACATCCAGAACTGTAAGACGAAGGCGATCCAACTGCGCAGGGGGGTGAGACAGGGGGATGTAATATCCCCGAAACTGTTCACCAACGCGTTGGAAGACGTTTTCAAGACGCTGGATTGGACTGGGTATGGAGTCAATGTAAACTGTTTTAAATCATTACGAACAAAAAAATACATTTATATAATACGTGTCAAGCTTGACATATAAGGAATATTAACGTAGTGAATATTATCGTAATTAATGTAGTTATAAAAAAAATTAAATGTCTGCGTATACAAAGCCTCTATAAAAGCATTTACTGGAACTTTTAATTTTTGTTTCTTTTTTAATAACCAGTTAAATCATTAAATAATTAATAAGTTTGAATTTAATAAAAAAATTACGAGATATTTGCAAGTAATATTTTATTTGTCATTTGCGGATTTTTGCAAAGTAATACCCACATTTATAATACTCATCATAAAACATTCTTTATGTATATCAAACAACCCTGCAAATTCGAATTCTTAAGACTAGAAAAATATTGCAAATGAGACAGAATATTGGAATTTAGTTATTTTGAAAACTAAAACCAAAAAATACGTATAAACGTTATATCTAAAACGAAAAATATTTATAACAATAATATATATTCAGTCTAAATTTCTTAAAATTATTAATTCAATAGTATATAAAATATTTTTACATAATTATTATATAAAAAACTGAATATAGACGATATTAATCGCAAGTTTCTTAAAAGGTAGACTATCTTATTATAATACTTAAAATATATCAAAAACCCAGTTTTGTTTTGTTTCTATTATACGTATATTGAATTTAATTATTATTCTGAGATCACCTGAAAATAATTTCAAACAGAAGCTAAACACGATATACTTATTTAAAAATCGGAGTTTCTCGTCAATACAGGAACATTTCGTCTGTCAAACGATATATTTAACTTATAGAAACTTAATTTAATATCGACTATATTCATTTGTCATATGTCATAATAGGGGTCATATTTTCATAATCCTATAATAATTGAGAGAACAGTTATTGATGGTCTAGAAAAAACTTTGACTTGTTTAAATCTTAGATCGACTCATTAACATGTCAATGTGAAATAATTATAATTAATATATATGTATGCCGCGGAAAGATTGATATTAAACTAATATTAGCAGACAATATACAAATACAACTTCTTGAAGCTAAAAAACAGGAGTACGAGTTATGCAAATGATTATTGGTATCACATGAAAACGCAACAAAAACGTCTATGGTCTGCGTATTTAACTAATAAAAACATTGATTTACGCGGGAAAACTTTCCTTTTCAAAAAATTGCCGCCAAAACCATATTCAAGAAAGGCTTTCTCCCCTTCTCTTTCTAAATTAACGTAACTTCTATCAATACAAATCAATCATAATATATTTTTGTTTAATTTACTTAAAACAATAATGCATTCCTTATATAACATTTTTTAATATATTAAGAGGAATACTTATTATATGTTTAGTCGATTATTTGTAAACGTCCGTTAACTACTCTTAAATTAATTTATCTGGATCGAAAGACACCGGAAGAATATTAGGAAAACTACAATGCAACTCCAAATCAGCGCTTAAACAATGCGCCTTGGTCTTGGCAGTCATCGCACGTAATAGTACATGAAGAAAAAAAAATAAGCTGTCATATAATACTGGTCAGCTCAGCACCAAGTATGTGGCCGAATACTGAAAAGTCGGTTAAATCCAGTTCAATATTTGAAATGTCGTTATCTTGTAAACAATTTCCTTAAATTTGAGAGCAACTCAAAATAGAACGAATGAATGTCATGCTGTCCTAGACTATCGCTCCTACGCTCATAGTAAATTACGTCACTGCCGGCCATAATTACCTACTAATATTAACCTGCTCAAACGTCTAACTATACGAATTGTTAAAACTACTATTTTAACATATATACGAGACAGACTCATATCCCAAAGCCGTAGATCGGCTGGCTTACTAATATGTATTTCGATATGGGTACTGCAGCACTCAAAACGGGCTCCGTACAGCTTATATAAGCTTTTAATCTTACCAAAGATACAGTAGAAATGTAAGTTTAAATAAAAAGTTCAGCGTTGTCTCAAAGTATTAACTAATAAGAACTCTTAAAAGATATGAATCCATTGAAATGGCTTGTATAAGTATATATTTATATAAATGCAATAAATGTGTATTTCAAAAACTCAGTGTTGACTGACCTTGCTGATTCCAATAAAACCATCCCATACGTGGATTGTGTATGCAGAAAATAATAATTTGGCTTCAAGATCAGATATAAAGCAAAATTAGTATTTTTTTAATTGATTTTGTATTCCATTGGGCTATTATTAAAAAATAAAATATTGTATGTAAACTACATTATACCTTCCAGGGTTAAGTTCGATGTGAAACAAAAAATTAAGCTTCTCGATATAAAAAATTCTCGAAATGTCCTTTTTACATATTTTTTTTTTTTTTGTTATTGAGACAAATATTGAATAATTAATTATATTTACATATAATATAGAACTGACATTAGAAATTGTTTGTAAAATCCTTTCATTTTATTTTTATAACATTTTCTTTACACGTAAAACTAAATCTGTCGCATATCAACCGTACCGTGAAAAATATATTTGTTTCTTAAATAAGTCGCTACGGCGCTGTTGAAATAAAGTGCCGGCGCTTTAATTATAATATTTTAGGTAGATAGAAGAATCACACAACATTCTTTAAAATAGGGGCAAACAAAAAAAACAATTCTGTTGTAGATATAAAAAGTATAGAAATGAATTCGCGCACCGCAAGAACCGTGTCAGGGAGGCGCGGGGAAATCTGAAATATGGCTGACTTTAGGCGCGCTCTAAATATAAATAATGTTTACTTTGGTTTAATTTTGTACGAACATTTCTCATTTGCCAACGAAGCTTTCAAATCTATTTATATTTATCTAAGTAAAGAGTAACTGACAGAGCAAATCTATTTTTAAATGTTATCTTTCTCTTTCACGGAGAAAGGCTAACAATAATTTAATTGACAAGTCAGGCCATACATTCTATAAGCTTCGAAGTAATAATCATACTATACGGTTTGAATTTAGTGATATTCTGTTGAATTATTTTTTTATTGACATTGTAATTAAATTTAAATTAAAAAATATTTAAAATGAACGCTTTAAAACTTTGAAAAAAATAATCCATTGAAATTTGATCTTTGGATCACAAACATAGTTAACTAGTTTTTTTTTTTAAATACAAAAATTTACTTAAGTTTTTTTTTATAGATACTAAACTGTGTAGGTTCTAGCAAGCACACTTCATCGCAGAAAATGATGAGGGTTTAGAAATGTTTTATTTTTATACCCAATGTCAAATCCGAACGCATGATTGTCAATTGATATTCGTCATAGACTAAGGTCGAATGAAGAGCCATAAGACTCGGATTAAAGTATATAATATTATATAACAACCTAAGATTGTTATTACATTCTAAATTCAAATTCAAATCGTTTGTGGTCGCTGTCTACCTCAGCTGGGTAAAGTTCTTATAAAGAAAGGTTAGCTTATTCCATCATGCTGCTCTACTGAGGGTTGGTTGGTTTAATTCGACGCAATCAGATTTATTCTTAATGTTTTCTTTCACAGTCGATAACGAAATAGATTATAAGCGTTATCTCTATGATTACGAGTAACATCCACTGTACTGTCTCGAGTTCTCATATCGTTCGTGATTATGAAAATTATTGACTCCAATGTTTATGGAACGCAACCAATCCTATATTTCAATAGCAGGTAAAGTTACCTTAGTTACATATTTTTATGCGATTTGCTAATATCTCTTCTACATTAAGTACTAAAAACAGTTCTTGATCAATATGTATAATTATTTAAATAACAACACCTTACTACTTATACTAAACGATCATATAGCTTCGCCGAAAATCAAAACGTAATTCATTCACAAATCATTAAAAAAATTAAATTTTCGACCAATGACGTCATTTCAACTCGAGGTCAATTTTATTTAGTTATCTTTTCTCCAACCATTGGAATTACTTATACGTATCAATTTTTCATGATAAGAAAATCTTAACAGCGATTAAGTAATTTTACTAGTTTCTAGGGCTTTATGCAAGCCCGCTTGGGTAGGTACCACCCACTCCTCAAATAGGTACCACCCACCGCTAAACAGCAATACTTAGGCTTGTTGCGTTCCGGTTTGAAGGATGAGTGAGTTAGTAACTAAAGGCACATGGGACGTAACATCTTCGTTCCTAAGGTTGGTGGCGCATTGGCAATGTAAGGAATGTTTAATATTTCTTACATCGCCAATGTCTATGATGATGACCATTTTGCATCAGTGGCCCATTTGCCCGTCCGCCTACCGAAAAACATTAAAAAAAAGTTATACGAATATTTCACGAAGTCTACTGTCTGAAATAACTATTTCTAGACATATTTATATTTAAATTCTTCAAAGTCTAGATCAAGGTGACTATTGTTTAACAAAACCATTTAAGAAATAGTAGATAATAGTTATAAATATAGATAACTTTAAAATATAATTATATTTTATTTCATTATGTATATTGGATAAATACACCCTTATATACTGACGAATAGATTTAAGGGCGACGTATAAACAATCTAATTTATTTCAAAATCTATGATAAAACTAAATAACAATTTCATAGTGTCCGTTGTTACCAATGCATTGTGCATAATGCTTAAAATTAATATAAAACCGTTTTTTTATCGATCATAGACAATTTAAAAGAGATATATTAAAAAGTATGTATATACAGTAATAAAATTTATTACTTCACGAACGTACATCGGCATTTAAAAGGTCAAAGGAAAAAAATATAATTACGTATATTATATATATGTATAGTCATTCATATTAACAACGTTACGGCGTATTGACGTTTAATATTAAATTTTATTTATTAATACTAAACTACAGATAATAAAATTTTATAGAACTCTCGAATTATTTAAACAATCAAGAGACACGAAGGCCTACTTACGCTCAGCCGTAAAGGCTTAATAAATATTTATATGAATCCTGAAAATTTGTATTGAACGTATTTTATGACAAAAACGTAATATTTTAGACTTTTCATAATTTATTTAAATGTTGCAAGTTCCATCTCGTAATTTAAGACAGACAATTTTAAAACGATATAAAAGGGCACCGTTTTTGGATCAGGGTCGCGCATTTTTTTGGTAAATAACGTAAGCCACACCTAAATCGACATTTTTTAAATTAAACACAAACCTGTTTATATAAATGATATGTCTTACAAATCGATAAAATGAACAAAAATTATTTTCAAAGACACTAGTTTAGTGTAGTTGGGTACTTAAAAAAAAATAACGAACTATAATCATTGATAAGACAAATTCACAAACCGCTTGTAATAAAAACAAAATACGGCATACTTATATTTTAATTTTAATAATGTGCATAATAACTCTGAAATAAAAACAAGCCAAAATTTTTTCCTCTACAACTCGACCAAATGAAACTTAGCCGGTAATATACATAAATGATTTAAGACCCTATACTAATCTTACAGTCAAAATAGAGGCTTCTGTCACTATAAATAAGAACTCTTTTACACTACCACTAACACGGGATCACCAAAATCTTTGCGGTCTAGGTCCCATCCATCTATTGGCTGGCCTGGGACCGTTTCTAGGCCAAAACTGGGGACTGTAGCTCTGTGGTCTAAAGTTAGTCCGGGGTCCCCAATTCCTAGGAAACCTTTGATTCATGAACGGCCTAGGTCCAGCTTGCCATTCGCCGTCTTTAGTAAAATCTTCGTATTCCGACGGCGAAGAGTTCCTTCGGTCGACTGGTATTTCCAAATTTCTGTTCCTCAAGTCATCATCGTATACACTATCTTTAGAAATCTCCTCTCTAATTTCATCGAAACTCGCCGGCTTTTTGTAATTCGGCGTTAAATTCTGGTAGGTTGGCGGCATATTGAACTTAAGGCCGGATGGCATGTTATCGAATGGATTTGATAGCGGAGTGACTATGGGAGAGCTATGAGCGCCATCGTTATTCCTAGCG
Source organism: Nymphalis io (assembly GCF_905147045.1). Taxonomy (NCBI): domain Eukaryota; kingdom Metazoa; phylum Arthropoda; class Insecta; order Lepidoptera; family Nymphalidae; genus Nymphalis; species Nymphalis io. The sequence goes on along the minus strand of NC_065910.1, from coordinate 3,351,061 downwards.
TTTACTGTGTTAGTGTGCATTTGTACAAGGTTTATGTGATTATTGTCTACGTGGCTCGCTTTCTCGATGTCGCCTCCGACTAAAACTTTATTGTTGTTGAAGCTGTTGCGTCGATTCTCGTTCTGGATTTGCTGTGTCGGATACATGCCTTCTGAAATTCAAATGAAATTTCCTAAATTATTCATATTGCCAATGTATCACGAATGATATTATATAGTTTCTGAAAAAATATATTTAGTTTAAAAATATATTATTTTTGGTTTCTCGTCTTTATTTCGATAAAATAATGATTTTAATAAACTTCTATAGATTTTAGGATATATTTTATACATTATTTTTTTATGTAAAAAAAAAACTTTTGATATTTATTAATAAATAATTATTTAGATATAAAAAATTATCAACAAGGGATAACGTACAACCTCGAACGTATATCATTCAACGGGATTGTAAATATTAAAATATAACGATATGGCTTACGTTGCTCCTCATCTTCAGAGAGATCCATGTCAACACTCTCGACAATGTCCGTTGGCGGCACCATCGGTGGAACTCTATAATCCTAAAGGAATTGACAACCACAAATTATTTAAAAAAAATGTATCACGTGACAGTACCAAAAATGGTGGTACTTTTGGGTACTAGTCAACATTTCATAAATGAAATGTCCTCCTATACATTTAAACCTTTTTTTATAGAATAGGAAGGCGGACGAGCATATGGGCAAGTGATGGTAAGTGGTCACCAAACGCCCTTAGACATTGGCATTGTATTGCCAACCATCGCTTATAGCCAATGCGCCACCAACCAAGGGAACTAAGATTTTATGTCCCTTGTGCCTGTAATTACACTGGCTCAATCACCCTTCAAACCGGAACACAACAATATCAAGTATTGCTGTTTTGCGATAGAATATCTGATGAGTGGGTGGTACCTAACCAGACGAGCTTGCACAAAGCCTTACCTTCTTTGTCTTCGATAGTAGCCAATATATATCTTATTTTGAACATATAATTGAATTAATTATAATATAAATATAGCTAAATATATTAATATTATTAAACACATACGAGGCCTATTTATTTTCACCCTGCAGTAAAAACAACATACAACGTTTTTTTACAGAAAAAGATTCTACGGTAAACAAAAACAAAAGGTAAAATATCAATTAAATTAATGCCAGCGCTACACATGTGTAACATACTACACATGTGTTGTGTAACATTGACTTTCCCATAGTTACTATCTACAACTATCAATATTTAATGCGCAGTAGACATTGTGATGTCCACGGAACGATATGAAGAAAAGTGTTTGCATTAATAGCTTATTTACTGTGAAATTTTATAGACCATATCTAACATCACGCTACACGAGGTCTCAGCAGTAAACGCAGTCACCATCATCGTCATCCCATATTCGTGAACTGCTGTACATATAACTCTCCAGGGCACGACATTCAGCTAGAACTCCAGCTCCCCTCCAATCCCTATCCACTTAAAAATATCACCGCTTAACTACAGGTGCCCTAATCTCGTACAGTAACGCAAAACTCGGTAAAATTTGGAGTAAACATCTATTGATATACACATGCATTAAAAATTATCAACCGTTTTGTTAAAATTAATCATAGAAACAGTTACCAAGATTAATAATAATCGCAATTCAGAATTACACAAAATCATTATAAATACGCGTTACGGAATTAAATAAAATAAAATACTATAGTCTAGTGCTTAACGGAGGTACAGACGAAACATTGAAGAGCGATGATATCAAAATCAAATCGACTTTTAAAAGTTCTTATGAACTGTCAAGCGCTACAACCGGTTCAGAATGTAGATTCTACCAAGAAGTACTGGCAAGAAACTCTTTTATTTTTTATAAAAATACAATTTTGTATCAATTATCGTATATACTTAGTTCCTGTACGAGATTTAGCAATCATTCTATCCACGCATTTTTGTCAGACGTATATTCAGTAACAGAGTCATAGGCTTTACCAATAAGATTATTTTTATAAAGTAATTGTAACCTGCTTGGTGGCAATAGAAAATTATATTTTTTTCAGAAGTTGTATGATAAATATATCCATAAAGTAATTTACACCTAACAAGGTGTTATCATATTTCATTAGCAGACTTAATAATATATGGGGACAGATCCATTATTGAAAGGCTGAAATTTATCGCGGAATATTGGTAAGTATATTCGGCGGAATGCTAACGAATTCCTATTTCTTTGTAAATAGGTCTCATATATTACGAATTCCAAAATGTAGTTATATTTTTTTCTACGAATTCAACATCTCTTTTCAACACGTTTATAAAACAGTATTATTTCTTTTAAAATTATTTATTTACAAATCCAAAAACTCAGCTATATTTATATGTCTTCTTCTTTAATATATTTTATAAATCGTGAGATATTTCTCACTTTTCCTTAGACGCTGTCTCTATCCATATATATATATATCTTTCTCTGTCACACTATATCTCTCTTTCTAAACTTACTTGGTCAACGATTTGCGGTCTAGCAACAGGCTGAGGCGTTGCAGTCTGGTGCGTTAACGATATTAAATTTCTGTGATCGACATCTGAAAAATAATACCTTTATTTAGAATTTTACCTATTTGTACCACACCATTCACCAATAACAAAATCGCGTATCACAAAATTATCTAAGTTTAGAATCGTCGGTTATTAATTGTAATAATATTACTTAAACGCTGATGACGTCACGATTATGTATTTGCATACATTCGCATACCTATTAGTTGCTACAGTGTTTATTTCATTCTTGTTCATTTGTATATAAAACTAATTCAATAGTACGTAATAAAATAATTCAGTATATATATATATCGTGTGTTCAATACTGCACGACATGAAAATGGGATGGAACTTTGTCGAAAGTAATAATAATAATATCCTGGGACATTTTTCACACACGGCCATCTGATCCCAAATTAAGCTTGTCGTGTACTGAGTTTGTATTATGGAAACCAGACAACTGATATACTACATATACTTTTGTAAATACATATTTATATAGATAATTACACCCGATAGTGGTTACAGCGACGATCGAGCCGTTGAACCGCTAAATTGTTCCGTGTCACCCGCGCATTAGGTCGCTAGTTGTCTATGCCCGCAGTGCGACCGTATCGCGCGATAGGAACGCGCTGGGCGCCTTAATCACTACTCTGTGAACGCTAACGGCGGTTTCATATGTTTGATACTGCGTGCCCGTCTAGGCCGTCAATGTGGAAGCACACGTACAGAAGTGTGTGTGTGTGTGTGTGTGTGTGTGTGTGTGTGTGTGTGCGTACCGTGGTGGGCGGCGTGGGCGGCGTGGGCGGCGTGGTGGGCGACGGGCACGGGCGGCGGCGGCAGGCCGGGCAGCAGACGGTGGTCTACGTCGTCTACGTCTACCAATGTATACATACATTTACATATATGTACACTGATACTTTTTTATTATTATTACAATAGATATATAACAGATACAATGGATAGCAATAAATTATTAATGTTATAAAAATGTAAAAGGGACAATGAAGCTGTCCTGTGTGGGACAAAAGTCCCGAAATTATATCGTGCCGTCTATCGTTAAGGATTCGATACCGTTGGCGTTAAGGAAAACAGCGCCGTCTATAAGAAAAATCAGAATTCCACACAGATCGCAGTTAAAGCCAACGCTATCGAATAAATTACAAAAATTTCGTAGTGAGTGAGTAAACAAACAATAACATACGTACCCAAGATTACCAAGTCCTTCCGTGTAGAGGCTTTTAAAAAAAATTTACAAAATATAATATTAATACTTATGTATTAAAATATTATATATATATAATAGTCTGACTGTCTATTACGCTTTCACAGTTAAGCCACTGAACCGATTTTGATAAAATTTAGTACGAATCAAAATTTAACCCCAAGGAAAAAATATATTTAACTATATTATAAGTTTTACTCACGTCCCAATAACGGAAGTATCGGTGGCGGTGGCGGTGGCGGCAATATCCCGCGGTGGTCGACATCAGCTGGCGGCAGGTCCTGTCAAATTATATTAACATTAATATGGATTAACTGTGACGTTGTTTTAATCTAGTAGTCTGTTTAAATACTAATACTAATGTCCTCCAGACCGATTTCGGCCACGGCGGCCAATCTCAAGAGAGATTAGCCAACTACGCAGGAGATATTATAGTGCACAAGTGTGTGCGCAAACACAGATGCACTCTCTATTCCCTAATTTTCATAATCCGATGGGACGGCACTCCGACACGACCGGAAAGAGTTTAGGCGCAGGACCAACGGCTTCACGTGCTTTCCGAGGCACGGGTGTGTACACACTTCCAACTTCCAGAATACCCAATAACTTTTTACTGGCCCGACCAGGGAATTGAACCCAGGACCTCCGGGTCTGCGGCCTTATATCAAGCCACTAGACCAACGAGGCAGTTGGTTTAAAAGACTGCCGATTGCAAGGTCGATCGCGTCAATAAAAAGTTTCTATGAAGAAATTTTCAGTTTAACAGGATTTTGGAAGATCCCGTTAACACTTATGTTTGTTACACTTATACGTCTTAACTACTAAATCGATCATCATTAAATTTTGTATAGACATTCTCAGCGGTACTAGAAAGGCATATAGTCCTCCTCCCCTTAGGCGAAGGCGAAAACGTAAGTAACAGCCTGTAAATGTCCCACTGCTGGGCTGAGGCCTTCTCTCCCTTTTTGAGGAGAATGTTTGGAGCTTATTCCACCACGCTGCTCCAATGCGTATTGGTGGAATACACACGTGGCAGAATTTCGATGAAATTAGACACGGGTTTCCTCACGATGTTTTCCTCCACCGAAAAGAACGAGATGAATTATAAACGGAAATTAAGCACATGAAAGTTCAGTGGTGCTTGCCCGCGTTTGAACCCACGTTCATCAGAAGATTCACGCGCTCTTACCTCACTCTCACTGGGCCGTCTCGACCCGTAAACACGAAAACTAGTGTTCTATATATTTAAACTGTTTGGCATCGTACAGAAGTGTAGTTCTATATATTTAAACTGTTTGGCATCGTACAGAAGTGTAGTTCTATATATTTAAACTGTTTGGCATCGTACAGAAGTGTAGTTCTATATATTTAAACTGTTTGGCATCGTACAGAAGTGTAGTTCTATATATTTAAACTGTTTGGCATCGTACAGAAGTGTTGTTCTATATATTTAAACTGTTTGGCATCGTACAGAAGTGTAGTTCAGAGCAAACAAACAGCTGATGAATATACAGAAACAACTATAGTTCACATCTACTGTACTACAACTATACTAATAAAAACGACTGCTTCGTTGGTCCAGTGGCTCGATGCAAGGCCGCAGACCCGGAGGTCCTGGGTTCAATTCCCAGGTCGGACCAATAAAAAGTTATTGGATTTTTCTGTCAGGAAATTCTCAGTAGCAGCCCGGAGTCTTGAAGTTTTAGGAAGTGTGTTCACTCCCGTGCCTCGGAAAGCACGTAAAGCCGTTGGTCCTGCACCAGAACTCTTTCCGGTCGTGTCGGATAGCCGTTCCATCGGATTATGAGAGTTAGGGAATAGAGAATGCACCTGTGTTTTGCGCACACACTTGTGCTACTGAAATATCTCCTGCATAGTTGGCTAATCTCTCTTGAAATTGCCCGCCGTGGCCGAAATCGGTCTGGAGGACATTATTACTATACTAACAGAAATCTTTCAGTTGATTTATTGTGATTAATTATGTCTATTGCTGTTTTATCATCCTTAAGCAGCTTCGACTAATATAATTTTCAGGCAAATATTTTTTAAACGTAGTACGGTTGTGTAATGAATATAACAATATCGTTAAATCAATTCCGGCCATTGACATTTTTTGTGACTCTCCCTCAATCTTTTGAAATAAGTTACTTAATTATTATAAAATGCATGATTAGTTTTAATTAATACTTTTTATAATTTTTAATTATGATTTCGCCGATTGATTTTTTTGTTATAACAATGACATTATTTATTATTTAATTTTGACATTTTTTTTTAAATAATTACTGATGATTTTTTGTTACTTTTAATTTGAATTTGATTAGATGAATCTGGAAGTGCTATGTACACTTGCAATTGACATGCATATTAGATATACTTTTATTGTTTTATAAACTAATCTTTTCAATGCTTTGTATGTATGTTGTAAATGTGCTATTATAAATAAATAAACGTTTGCATTAAATACTGACCGCAGGAACAGTCCAGGTCGGGTTATTCCACTGGGTGTTCGTCAGAGCTTCTGGTAAGTATGGCTGCTCCGGCTCATCTGAAACTAATTATTAATTCCGATATTAAATATAATCATGTTCATCATTGGATGCGGGCAGCGCAAGACCGGCCAACGTGGGAATCCTTGGGGGAGGCCTTTGTTCAGCAGTGGACGTCTTTCGGCTGATATGATGATATTGAATATATATACATATATTAAGTTAGTATATGGGCTAGTTATATATATTATAGTTAGTATATGGGCGACTGAACTTGGTTCCTTGTGTAAATACAAAAATTGAGTCAGACCCTGAAGCTGTTTTCGAAATACACAAAATATATATGAATACAAGAATTGTTCATCTAATACCAACCGCCGACCCTCATTGGAGCAGCATGCTGGGATATGTTTACTCTCCTCCTAAAAAGGACTTGACAGAACAGTGGAAAATTTACATGACAAGACCGTGGGCATGTAATCATTTATAATTTTAAATGAAACGGTAATTTTGTAACAGCATTGATTGATTATTCATGTATTATTTATATATATATATATATATATATATATATATATATATATATATATATATAATCAATATAAATATATCTCACAATATTTAGAACCGAATGGTTAGAACAGAAATTTTAACCATAGAATAGGCATAGGCAAGAACCACTAAATTTTCAAATGCTTAATTTGTGTTCTCTAGTCTCGTCTCGTGTTAGAATTTGCTCTAAGCCTTGTACTTAAAAGGAGAGAGAGATAAACTCAGCCCAGCAGTGGGATATTTACAAGATGTCACTATACTTTTACTTTTAAACTATATTGTTTAATTTATAATACTTGCAACACTAATTACAGTGAATACGCATTAACTATTTCCAACTTATAACAAAATATATATGTTTTATACTTTCTCCCTTATACGATTGGGATGTCGTTTGACCAATCAACGACGACAATGGTTTCGCGCCATCTTGAAGAAACTTCTCGAACTTGCGGCGGCGGCAGCGGAATAAAATATATTTAAAGGACTAATAATTCCCCAGTCTTGAATTAATAGGCCTTCGAAACAATCTTAGCATATAACTTATCTATTATAATTACTCTCAAAACACAAAACTCGTACAATAGTGACCGGTATTTGCAAAACTAAATTTTTTTGTTAACGGTGGAATTCCAACCAAGGTTTTACCAAGGGAGACTTCCCAATCGTATATATTTGTACCTAAAGCATTCTGATATTGATAAATAAAATTTACGAATATTAATAATGACTTCTTTTTTGTTTAGTTTTTACCTTTTGTAATTTAAGAAAAAAAGGAATTTTTTTACTGACGGTACAAAAATACTCATGAAATCATTATCATGAAATATTTTAATTTTTTTATAGCAACACATAATTTCTGTTTCACGATAAAATAACTGGTAAGTTAGTGGTACCTATGTATTCAGACCAGCCACCACCAATGAATTTCGAGGATAATAAAGGATACTTACTAGTGATGGTCTCCATGGTTCCGTAAAACGATGTCGGAGGTGCGGGATTGCCAGTACTGTCCGGAGTCAGGAGATCTAGACCGGGCAAGGCATCTTGCGACTTCTGAGAAATATTCGCACTGGCAGCTGAAACAAAACCGATACGCTAAATATTTATTGTGATTTATGTTTAAAAGTATATAATAAATATAAGCTAGTTTAAACTAATCAGAATCCGAACCTACATTTTCTTTTATGACGTAATAGATATAATCTTTCATAAACTAGACACATAGTAACAGTGACAGTCTGCTAATATCCCACTGCTGGGCTAAGGCCTCCTCTCCCTTTTGAGGAGAAAGCTTGGAGCTTATTACACCACGCTGCGGGTTGGTAGAATACAAATATGGCATAATTTCAATGAAATTAGACACATGCAGGTTTCCTCACGATTTTTTCCTTCGCCGTCAAGCACGAGATGAATTATAAACACAAATTGAGCACGTGAAAATTCAGTGGTGCTTGCCCGGTTTGAACCCACGATTATCAGTTAAGATTCACTCGTTCTAACCACTAGGCCATCTCGACTATTCACATGTTGAGATGAATCTCCAAATATTGTGCTGAATGACATTGATATAACAAGCGTTGAGTACACTATGTAAACAAAACGTATAACCTAGTATGTAGCTTGCCTTAAATCATAAGGCGTGTACATCGGGCGATGTTATTATACGAAACGTAAGTATTAAAAAAAAATTGAGTCATTTAGATTATTTTATAAAGCCAGAGGAGAACCTGATGGTGAATATCCTTTGCTCAAGCGTCTCCTTATACACTCTAGACGCTTTAAATTAAAACTCCGAAGATTGTATGTACATTGTACCACTAGAAATTCCACTATAGTCCATTCGCTTAAAGAAAATAATGAGACATCAAGTGCAACTGCAGGAAAAGGTTTATTCACAGCGCAAAGTTTAATGAATAAAAATCAACTAAAATAAAGTCATTAATAATATATTTAATCAGTATCACTTAAATCTTATTTGTATTTATTATTAAAGAATTTTGTTCTGCGAATGCATAACCGAGTTTTTTTTTTCATGAACGATTTTAGTGTGTTATTTTTTTTTCCTAATTATAGGTCCTTACATATGAAATTAGCGTTTTGTCGTACTGACCACTTTGATCTGAAATATCTCCTCTTTGGTTAAGAATTCCAAATTCAAATTTATAAAATTATTTAGCTGGTACATTTGAGTTTTGAAAACAGTTATTCATCATTTTTTTGATGGGTACCTCATGAATTGAGTGAATCGAACTTGCAAACACGCGTCGACTGCTGTGTTACTTTGCTCAACCGATACAATAATGAAGATATTTTAAATCGAATCATTACTTGTGATGAAAAGTCGATACTGTACGATAATCGAAAGCGCTCGTCGCAATGGCTGAACCCTGGAGACCCAAAGTGCTGTTTCGTGACAACACAAGACCACACACTGCACAACAAACAACCACAAAGTTAGATGAGCTACAATTGGAATGTCTGCGACATCCACCGTACTCCTCGGACCTTGCTCCAACAGAATACCATTTTTTCCGGATGTGGACAACTTCTTACAAGGAAGAAAAAATCAACTCCGATGCGGCAGTCCAAACCGCCTTCAAAGAGTTTCAACCGCCTTCAAACAGTGCATACTTTGAATAATTAAATATATTTTACGAAAAAAATTGACTTCATATTCCTCCCGTACAAAACGCTAATTTCATATGTAAGGACCTAATAACGTGTTTTTATTTGTTTTTTTTTTTTTAATGTAAATTACTCGTCTTTCGACGCTATTAATTATATCGACCCACTTCTATTCTTACGAATAGGTAAGTTGTTATTTTTAAAATTTATTGTAGCTAACGCACAAAGAACACAACTGTTTCGTACGAAAGTCTGCCTTCAACTGGTAATTGTGAACTTGACTTTATAATTTTATGCGACCTGATTGGTCAGGGGGCGGCGCTAGACTGGTTGACTACGATGACTCACTATTTTCTTAACGCGAATGGACTACACTTCGCTCACCATTTGAAACTGGAACACAGCAATACATGGTTGCAATACACTGCTGCTTGACGGTAGCATAAATGGTAAGTGGGGCTTATCTACCTAGGTGGGCTTGCTTAAAGCAATACTGGTAATTATGCTGTTTCCGGAAGGCTATTCTATAGCTAATGCGCCTCCAGACCGTTGGTATATCATAACTCTAAACGTGACTCTAATCCAGTTTACGACATACTAAACCAGATTATACTATTATAGCATTAACGGAACATAAGAAAAAATATCATCTACATGCTTACATAATCGAACTGCTAATTTTTAAATCTAGAGAAAATAAAATCTAAGCTAACTGTACATTTTAGAAATATTACAATTAATGGGAGATCACATGATAACTACGACAATTAAATGCTAAAAACGTTAGGCACTGATCAGTAATCATTCCTTCTAAAATACTAATTATACGTCTATTTGAATTGAAATATTTCCATTGAATCATTCAATTTAGCGGTACGATGGTAACACTGTCGTGTTACCCTCTAAATAAACATTGGCAAAATTTTATTTTGTGATCATATATTTCTTGAACTAATGTACCTGGTAAAAGTAATGAGAAAAAAAAACAATAATGTATTAAACACACTACATTGATTAATTCATTCATTATATAGAATGTCCAAAGGAGTAAAGACAAACAAACTTTTACGAAAATTTACATATTCCATGCAATTTACAAATAGCTCTGCTTTATTACACACTACAAAAACTTCACACACACACACACACACACGCACACAGATTATTTACTCGACCAATAATGTCACGTCAGTTCGAGGTCAAAGCTGTTGTATTTATCTTGACTATTTCTGCTATTGGAATCAGGTGTAGATTATAATATTATGGATTATTGAACAAATATTTTTTTGGCTGTAAATAAGCCGAGATGGCCTAGTGGTTAGAACGCGTGAATCTTAACCTATGATCGTGGGTTCAAACCCGGGCAAGCACCACTGAATTTTCATGTGCTTAATTTGTGTTTGTAATTCATCTCGTGCTTGACGGTGAAGGAAAACATCGTGAGGAAATCTGCATGTGTCTAATTTCATTGAAATTATGCCACATGTGTATTCTACCAACCCGCATTGGAGCAGCGTGGTGGAATAAGCTCCAAAACCTTCTCCTCAAAAGGGAGAGGAGGCCTTAGCCCAGCAGTGTTACATTAACAGGCTGTTACTGTACTGTACTGAACAAATTACTGGTGGTAGAGCTTTGTGCAAGCTCGTCTGGGTAGGTACCACCCACTCATCAGATATTCTACCGCAAAACAACAGTACTTGGTATTGTTGTTCCGGTTTGAAGGGTGAGTGAGCCAGTGTAATTACAGGCACAAGGGACAAAACATCTTAGTTCCCAAAGTTGGTGGCGCATTGGTGATGTAAGCGATGGTTAACATTTCTTACACTGCCAATGTCTAAGGGCGTTGGTGACCACTTACCATCAGGTGGCCCATATGCTCGTCCGCCTTCCTTTACTATAAAATATATGTATATATATATATGAAATACTTAAATGCAGTACAGATAAATGATATAGATTTTCGGTATTATTAAAATAGCAATGCGTACAGGCCGCGCGTAATCAAAATGCGATGCGACCTTTTAATAGTGAGACACGCACGGTCGGCAATCTCGCCTCGATGACTCGCGAGACATTGTTACATGTTTCTTAGTGTGGATATTTGCTCGTGATTTGCTACTGCAATATTTTAGAGATATTTTGTTATTGGATTAATTTAGTGATTAAAATTATTATTAGATTATAATAATAAGTAAAAGGAGGGTGTTGGGCGAGCAACGCACATAGTCCGCCGAGTGCGTCCCAACCACTTTGAATACCAGACACTGCTAGAGCTATTAGCAGTTCTGACAGATTTAGTGATGACATTTTGAAAAGTCAAACACACGAAAAAAATCTTGCAGGTGAACACACACACACATACTACATACACACTCACACACCTAGATAAATTTCTCAATCTATAACCTTATTACTTTTTTGGCTTTGCCAGAGTTGTAAATAAATATTTTTCAGAAATTCTTTGCTAACGCTACTTCGCTCGAGAACTAATATACTTTGATAACATTCTGTTCCATTCTCATAGCGATCTGACTTATATATTTTTACATATAATTTTATGTTCGTTAAATAATTTGAAAGCCTACTTTTAAGGCATATGCTGTCCTAGTTATTAAAAAAATTGGCAAAATAAAAAAAAATAGGTTAAAAAATTAATACAAGCAAAAACAACAATGCTATGGTGAACGATACTATAACAAACTTACTATAATGGCAAAGCTATCAGAAAAGGCAAAAACTGGCAGAGATTTTGAATGTCTTATTTTTTTTTTTTTTTCCTTTTTTTTTAATGTACACACGGGGATTACTGACAGACGTATTTTGTTTTATTATTATTTATATATGTGAAAAATACTTGTACAAATTCGAACATATGAAATATTTCATACATGCTGTAAGGCTATCGAAGCTATATTTTCTATTCGCGACCGTACCTGAATTATTTTCGGATGAAGTTGAATTATTATCAGGAGTTTCAAAGTTCTTCAATATTTCTCCTAAATTGAAATCTTGGTTTTCAGACGATCGCGAGTTGATTACCTCAATTTTTTTGGCTGTAAATTGTTAACACTCTTTTGGAGAATAGAATACGCACGTAAAAAAAAAAAATTACAACCATTCTGCATTTAAATTATAACTTCATCTCTAAACTAAATAATTAGCAACTTACTTAAAATATTTTTTTTAATACAGACCGGATACTATAAACATAGAACCGATAGCAAACGTCATTTATTATAAATGTTAATAGAAAGAATGCGGTTCCTATATACACCAATATGAAAATACAATATAATATACACAAACAAAAATTGTATCCATATTTTAAACTCAAAGAATGTATATCATTACCAGAATTTAGCATTAATTATATCCGTTCACTGAGATTTTAATAACTTAAACAATTATTTTAATTTTGTCTCTGAACGATACCCCACCTAAACTCAGCATTACACATTATATTGTTACAACTAAAGAAAGGTTTTGGTAGGGTTTTGTGCAAGCTCGTCTGGGTAGGTACCACCTACTCATCAGATATTCTACCGCAAAACAGCAGTACTTGGTATTGTTGTGTTCCGGTTTGAAGGGTGAGTGAGCCAGTGTAATTACAGGCACAAGGGACACAAAATCTTAGTTCCCAAGGTTGGTGGCGCATTGGATATGTAAGCGATGGTTGACATTTCTTACAATGCCAATGTCTAAGGGCGTTGGTGACCACTTACCATCAGGTAGTCCATATGCTCGTCCGCCTTCCTATACTATAAAAAAAAAATTAAAATAATTAATTGATTAAAATATAAAACTCACCGCTAATATCCAATTCGGCTGTATCATTGAATATTGCCATAGGATTGTCTGATGTGAGGAAAGATGATAGACCAAGGTTGTACAACGAACCATCGGCTGACAAAGATGTGTTGAATGTCCGGTCTATATTATATGATACTGAAATAAATAATTTTTAATAAATACAAAGAAGATACAAGATTTTAAGAAGCTGCTTTATTGCCAAGCAAGCGAATTTATAGAAAAAAAATGGCAACACATACATAATGCTTCTTTTTTTTAACAATAATAGCAATGCCTTTTTTTATGGAATTACTAGTATTCTTGTTTACCCCTCCATTTAAGCGTAAAGCTTGTGTTAGGATTAGGGACGATAATAACACAAAAGGATCAGGATCAAACCTGTGATACAACCTTACATCTCGCTTGACGACGCTCATTGCATTATTACATTACTTATACAAAGTAAATATTTATATTATTAATTTTCTTATAGGAAATAGTAATATATATGTAAATTAAGTTGTACAGTATATAATATTTACTTAAAAATTGATAAAAACATGTTTAAAATAAGTTAGTAATTATAACAGCAGCAAGAACTAAACAGTTAAAGTAAAATAGAATTCAGTTTCCACACATACAAGAAATAATTTAGTCAAATAAATACCCTCATCTTCTCCAGTCTCGACTGGAGCTGGTAAATCCAGGTCTTCATCAGGACCCGGGGAAGGAACATCCTCATCATGCTGTGGGGGTGAAGGCGCTGCACTTGGTAACGTTGGTACTAACTCATCAAGTTTCCGTTTTAATGCTCTCACTCTTGCTCCAAAGTTTTTGTAAGCCTGGTAGAAAATGCATATTGCAATGTTTTATTTGTATATACTATTTTTGTTTTTTTTTTATAAGCCAATGTCACCACATGAGAGAATACCAATACAAATGGAATTGTAATAATAAAATATTTTTAAACGAATAACCGTATTTCGACAGATGACAATGTTAACTATAATAATATTACGAAATCACAAATATGAATCTTTAATATGCCTAAACAAATAACAATGAGAATGAGATTGCATAAGTGTATTTTAAGGTAAAATTGTATCATAACATGATGAGAATGGATATTAGCATATTATACACTGTAAATAAATTTAGATTGATGCAAAAATTGCAAATAATTATTAAACAATATGATTAACGACTAATTGTATCAAATCATATTAGAAATATCTATAATTATCGTAAATTGTTATTCCAATTTTAAACATTAAGAAAACTAAATGTCTAATTCACATTTATTTTTGTTGAATAATATAATAATAATTATAATGAAAAGTATATAAAAGGAAACTTACATATGCGACAACTTTAACTTCACCTCTCTGGGTTGAATAATATTGATTTGCTGAAGTGAGTAAAGCTAACAATGCTTCACGGGCGACAATCTCTCTCTGTAATGCCTGTGTATAACGCTCAACACAAGATATACCTTCATTTAACTCTTTTTCTACATCATCCTTATGACTCCTTTCTGTGGAACAAATTAAGAATTTCTATTTATCCCTGATTGCTTGTTGGGCATGCCTTTCAAGGTACTAACTACTCATTGCTTATTCAACCACCAAAATCAATTCTAACTATCTGCTTATGACAATTTGTTGTGCCAACAGATTATTTCGCCAATGTCATGTATGATGAAGAAAACATGAAGGAGAATAATTGGTGCAGTCACAATTATATAATCAATGAAATTTTTAAAACATCTTAAATCTCAAGAGTTTCAGTGCAATAATGGTTTGAGGAATGGTTATACAGGAAGTTCCACAGATACTATCAAGTAACCCATGTACACTAGTTTCATTGGTGGTAGGGCCTTGTGCAAGCCAGTGAGCCAGTGTAATTACAGGCACAACGGACATAACATCTTAATTCCCAAGGTTAATGGTGCATTGGTGATGTAAGCAATGGTTAAGATTTCTTACAATGCATATATCTATGGGCGTCGGTGACCACTTACCATCAGGTAGCCCATATGCTCGTCCGCCAACCTATACTATAAAAAAAAAGTATTGTGAGAGTGACTGCATGAGAGTCACATACAGATAAATTGCAGATGTTAATTACATTCACAGTCACGCTAAGCTGTTATATCTTTGCCCTATAATATCTCTTGTGCAATTGCCTACACTTTAATGCAATTATTATATTCTACAATAGTCCCATCCTTAGTTATTATGGTTGTATTATATTTCGAATTTTATAAATTAATTTTTCAAGATACTATTTAAACAATATTTTTAATTAATAAGAATACTTTAAATGCAAACTATACTGTTGTTCGGAGACAGTTTATACAATTTCTTATATATAATTAGAAAATCTCATAAATCTTAGACATTACCATACAAAATACATTTGTTACCTAAACTTCCATATTATATTGTTACCAGTTAATAATAAATACAGAAATATTCTCACCTTTTAAACTAGCGCACAGCGCATCCGCATCTGATAGTTCTAAATGATTTTCATGAATGTATTTTAATTTAACCTTTGTATCTGCTTCTAGAACAGTACACTGCTTTATTTTATTCACAAGCTGCTGTGGCTGAAAGGAATAAAATACATTTTTGAGTCATCTAAATACATTTCCATGGTTCTTATAATGTTATTACTACTTTAAAGAATTTAATGATATATATAAATAGTTTATGATTTTAGAAGTCACAAGAGTTTTTGAAAACAAAGATTTTGTGATCACCATTTCACAACAATTTTATATTAATCTAAGCTAAATTCACCATCTCTAAAGTTTGTTGGAAACAATTTACACATATGATTATTTAATCATATAAGACTAATTTATAATTTGAAATTTTAATATTAATTTATATTTTAATATTAATTCATTAAACATTTGTATTTATTTGAAAATTTTATTAAGCAAAATTTTAGGTTCAAAAGGTTATTAATCAAAAATGTTTATACTAGAAGTATAAACAGGCATATAACTAAAATGATATTAGAATTAGTGATTTTTTAGGAAATAAGGATTAGCATTTTAGTCATATGCCTGCTTATACCTCTAGTATAAACATTTTTGGTTAAAAAACATATATTTTCAGTTACTAGATAATACATGTCTTATTAGTTCAAGATAGTTTTACTAAAAGTATTTTATACCAAATGTATTAAATTTTATAAATATATATTTCTAACACTACAAATATAAGCAAATTCAACTACAACACATAAGGAAACTAGGTCCATGAATTCAACTTACTTGAAAATCCAATGGATCATCATCAGTCTTTTTAATCGCTCCAGCGCTGAGCAAACCAGTGAGGTCTGAGAGAAACTCATCATCATATACCGATCTTTGTTCCCAGATTTTAAATATCCGTAAAATCTTCGATCTCACTTTTTCATCTCTAAAAAAATGTAGTTATTTTTAGTTTAATATTTTAATTCTAATTTACAGGAAATAAAGTCCCTAAATCTTTGAAACACACATACAAATATGATTTGTAACATTACCAATCATACTTTTTGTTTATATTGTTATAATTTAAGCTTACCTGACTAAAGGTGTCGCTTTTTGTAAATTAAGACCCCAACTCTCAACAAACTCGTAGTTCTTCCTCTTACTGTACTGTATAACATCATTCGCTAAATAAAATAAGACGAGCCGCTGTTCCACCTTCACTCTTTTTAAAACGTTTAACCAACTAGAAACAATCTTTTTATGATGAAGTCTTTGCTTTAGACACCATCCAGATAATGATTGAATACTCTCCTGCGTATCTTTAAGCTGTGTTAGCTTCTTTTCGAATGCTAAAGTATTGAATTCTTCGGTCTCTCCCATTGTTGTGATGGAGAATAACAATCAACACATCACTTTCAATATCACACACACGTGATAATAAACTAAGTTAATTTAAGCACAAATCTGGTCAGTACAATACATTCACTAAGCAACTTTTTTAACGAAAATCTTTTTATAAATAAACAATTTATTTACACATATATTTTAAAATACGTACTCAGAAAAACCGCGTTTTATAATGCTGTTATATTTGGCTATTTTCAAAAGAAATTTATACTAATTACATGATACATGTTATCGTTATATTAGATATTACATACTCAGAACTTTATACAACTCTATTTGCGTACAATTAAATACAGAAACATTATTAATCAAATGTATTTCCTAATACAACAACCGCCATTTTCTATAGATATACAGTGCAATATCTGTCTATGCTATGCTGTCAAATCGACAAAGCCGCCCAGACTAAATAAAGAACGGATCTCAAGTTATCAAATCTATGATTGTCTTAAAAAAATATATATATTTTTCTTATAACGAAGACATTGCTTAAGCTTTTATATATAAGTTTATGATAGGAGTACAACTAAAAGTAATTAATATAAATTAAGAATTTCTTTACCCGCTGACATAAAAAAGATGTCTAGCTACACATTTA